>NC_057807.1:272710575-272951230 GCF_018294505.1 Triticum aestivum | reverse complement strand
GTTGGATGAACAGGATCTTGTGGTAGTAGAGGATGTTGCCGCTGGATGAACAGTACCCCGACCGATCGAGCCGGTGGATGAACATGACTCCGTGGAGGGCTGGATGAACATGACGACCCTGTGGAGGGCTGGTTGAACAGTAGTCGGTGGAGGGCTGGATGAACAGTAGCCCGTGGAGGGATGGTTGAACAGGACCCCGTGGAGAGGGCTGGTTGAACAGTAGCCGGTGGAGGAGCGCGCGGTGGAGGCTGGATGAACAGGAGCCCCGAGGATGAACATTCACAAGTGGAGGCTGGAGGAGGTCGATGGTGGATGAACAATAGCCCGTGGAGGCAGTCGACGGTGGAGATGAACAATATACCGTGGAGTCCCGTTTTGCGGTACGCCACACCCCTCTCGATGAACAGGACACCCATTTCGACCGCAACGCTGATACGTCCATTTTGCATCATGCTTTTATATTGATATTTATCGCATTATGGGCTGTTATTTCACGTTATGTCACAATACTTATGGCTATTCTCTCTTATTTTACAAGGTTTACATGAAGAGGGAGAATGCCGGTAGCTGGAATTCTGGGCTGGAAAAGGAGCAAATATTGAAGGACTATTCTGCGCAACTCCAAAAGTCCTGAAACTCCACGGAATACCTTAAAATAAATAAAGAAAAATCGTCGCCAAAGATGAAGGCTAGGGGGCCCACACCCTGCTCACGAGGGTGGGGGGCGCGCCCCTCCCCCCTGGGTGCGCCCCCCTATCTCGTGGGCCCCCTGGTGGCTCTCCGACGCCCATCTTCTCCTATATGAAGTCTTTCGATGAGAAAAAAATCATAAGCAACCTTTCGGGACGAGACTCCGCCGCCACGAGGCGGAACCTTGGCGGAACCAATCTAGGGCTCTAGCAGAGCTGTGCTGCCGGCGACACTTCCCTCCGGGAGGGGAAAATCATCGCCATCATCATTACCAACGCTCCTCTCATCGGGAGAGGGCAATCTCCATCAACATCTTCACCAGCACCATCTCATCTCCAAACCCTAGTTCATCTCTTGTATCCAATTCTTGTCTCTAAGTCCGGGATTGGTGCTAGTAGGTTGCTAGTAGTGTTGATTACTCCTTGTAGTTGATGCTAGTTGGTTTACTTGGTGGAAGATCATATGTTCAGATCCTTTATGCATATTATTACCCCTCTGATTATGAACATGAATATGCTTTGTGAGTAGTTACGTTTCTTCCTGAGGACAAGGTAGAAGTCTTGCTATTAGTAGTCATGTGAATTTGGTATTCGTTCGATATTTTGATGATATGTATGTTGTCTAACCTCTAGTGGTGTTATGTGAACGTCAACTACATAACACTTCACCATTATTTGGGCCTAGAGGAAGGCATTGGGAAGTAATAAGTAGATGATGGGTTGCTAGAGTGACAGAAGCTTGAACCCTAGTTTATGCGTTGCTTCGAAAGGGGCTGATTTGGATCCATATGTTTCATGCTATGGTTAGGTTTACCTTAATACTTTTGTTGTAGTTGCGGATGCTTACAATAGAGGTTAATCATAAGTGGGATGTTTGTTCAAGTAAGAACAACACCCAAGCACCGGTCCACCCACATATCAAATTATCAAAGTACCGAACGCGAATCATATGAGCGTGATGAAAACTAGCTTGACGATATTCCCATGTGTCCTCAGGAGCGCTTTTCTTATTATAAGAGTTTGTTCCGGCTTGTCCTTTGCTAAAAAAAGGATTGGGCACCTTGCTGCACCTTATTTACTTTTGTTACTTATTGCTCGTTACAATTTATCTTATCACAAAACTATCTGTTACCACTTATTTCAGTACTTGCAGAGAATACCTTGCTGAAAACCGCTTATCATTTCCTTCTGCTCCTCGTTGGGTTCGACACTCTTACTTATCGAAAGGACTACGATATATCCCCTATACTTGGGGGTCATCAAGACTCTTTTCTGGAGCCGTTGCCAGGGAGTGTAGCGCCTTTGGTAGGTGGAATTTGGTAAGGAAAAATTTATATAGTGTGCTGAAATTTTCTGTCACTTGTTACTATGGAAAGTAATTCTATGAGGGGCTTGTTCGGGGTATCTTCACCCCTTACAGTAGAGCAAAGAGGTTCTCCTCAACCTACTGAACCTATTGAAAATGAAACTCCTTTTGAATTTCCTTCGGGTATCATGGAAAAACTGCTGGCTAATACTTTTACAGGAGATGGAACAAAGCATCCTGACGAGCATCTTCGCTATGTGGATGATATTTGTGGATATTTAAGCTTGCAGGTATACCCGATGATGTTGTTAAGAACAAGGCTTTTCCTTTATCTTTGAAGGAAGACGCATTGACATGGTATAGGCTATGTGATACGAGATCATGGAACTATAAAAGAGTGAAATTGGAATTTCATCAAAAGTATTACCCTATGCATCTTGTTCATCGTGATCGCAATTATATATATAATTTTTGGCCTCGCGAAGGAGAAAGCATCGCTAAAGCTTGTGGGAGGCTTAAATCAATGTTATATTCATGCCCCAATCATGACCTCTCAAGAGAAACAATTCTTCAGAATTTTTATGCTCGGCTTTCTGATAACAATCACACCATGCTCGATACTTCTTGTGCTGGCTCTTTTATGATGAAGACTATTGAATTTAGATGGAATTTATTGGATAGAATTAAACGCAACTCTGAAGATTGGGACCTCTACGAAGGTAAGGAGTCAGGTATGACACCTAAGTTTGATTGTGTTAAATCTTTTATGGATAACGATATTTTCCGTAAGTTTAGCACTACATATGGACTTGACTCTGAGATAGTAGCTTCTTTCTGTGAATCTTTTGCTACTTATGTTGATCTCCCTAAGGAGAAGTGGTTTAAATATCATCCTCCCATAGAAGTAAAAGTAGCTGCACCTATTAAAGTTGAAGAAAAGACTATCACTTATAATGATCTTATTGTTCCCACCTCTTATGTTGAGAAATCACCTTTCCCTGTTAGAGTAAAGGATCATGCTAAAGCTTCAACTGTTGTTCGTAAAAGCAATATCAGAACTTATGTACCTCCTGAGCAAGTTAAAGTAGAACCCAATATTGCAATTGTTAAAGATCTCTTGTCTGATAATATTGATGGGCATGTTATTCAGTTCGAAGGTGAAACTGCTAGAATTGCTAAACCCTGTGCTAAAGATAAACATAGACCTGTGGTAGGCGTGCCTGTTATTTCTGTTAAAATAGGAGATAATTGTTACCATGGCTTATGTGATATGGGTGCGAGTGCTAGTGTTATACCACATACTTTATACAAAGAAATTAAGAATGAAATTGCACCTGCTGAATTAGAAGGTATTGATGTCACAATTAAACTTGCCAATAGAGATACTATTTCACCAATTGGGATTGTTAGAGATGTTGAAGTCTTGTGTGGGAAAACTAAATATCCTGCTGATTTTCTTGTTCTTACTTCTCCGCAAGATAGCTTTTGTCCCATTATATTTGGTAGACCCTTCTTGAATACTGTTAATGCTACGATAGACTGCAAAAAGAATGTTGTTACTGTTGGCTTGGATGATATGGTTCATGAGTTTAATTTCTCTAAATTTAGTAAACAACATCGCGAGGAAGAATTGCCTAGTAAGGATGAAATTATTGGTCTTGCTTCTATTGCCGTACCTCCCAGTGATCCTTTGGAACACTATTTGCTAGACCATGAAAATGATATGTTTATGAAAGAAAGAAGGGAAATAGATGAAGTATTCTTTAAACAAGAACCTATTCTGAAACACAATTTGCCTGTTGAAATCCTAGGGGATCCTCCTCCACCCAAGGGTGATCCCGTGTTTGAGCTTAAACCGTTGCCTGATAATCTTAAGTATGCTTATCTTGATGAAAAGAAAATATATCCTGTTATTATTAGTGCTAACCTTTCAGAGCATGAAGAAGAAAGATTATTGAAAACTCTGAAGAAGCACCGTGCCGCTATTGGATATACTCTTGATGATCTTAAGGGCATTAGTCCCACTCTATGTCAGCATAAAATAAATTTGGAAGCGGATGCCAAACCAGTTTGTGATCCTCAACGGCGTTTGAATCCTAAAATGAAAGAAGTGGTAAGAAAGGAAATACTCAAGCTTCTGGAGGCAGGTATAATTTATCGCGTTGCTGATAGTCAGTGGGTAAGTCCTGTCCATTGTGTCCCTAAGAAGGGAGGTATTACTGTTGTCCCTAATGATAAAGATGAATTGATTCCGCAAAGAATTATCACAGGTTATAGGATGGTAATTGATTTCCGCAAATTAAATAAAGCTACTAAGAAAGATCATTACCCCTTACCTTTTATTGATCAAATGCTAGAAAGATTATGCAAACATACACATTATTGCTTTCTAGATGGTTATTCTGGTTTCTCTCAAATACCTGTGTCGGCTAAAGATCAATCAAAGACTACTTTTACATGCCCTTTTGGTACTTTTGCTTATAGACGTATGCCTTTTGGTTTATGTAATGCACCTGCTACCTTTCAAAGATGCATGATGGCTATATTCTCTGACTTTTGTGAAAAGATTTGTGAGGTTTTCATGGACGACTTTTCCGTCTATGGTTCCTCTTTTGACGATTGCTTGAGCAATCTTGATCGAGTTTTGCAGAGATGTGAAGAAACTAATCTTGTCTTGAATTGGGAAAAGTGCCACTTTATGGTTAATGAAGGTATTGTTTTGGGACACAAAGTTTCTGAAAGAGGTATTGAAGTTGATAAAGCCAAGGTTGATGCTATTGAAAAGATGCCATGTCCCAAGGACATCAAAGGTATAAGAAGTTTCCTTGGTCACGCCGGGTTTTATAGGAGGTTCATTAAGGACTTCTCAAAAATTTCTCGGCCTCTGACTAATTTGTTACAAAAAGATGTACCATTTGTCTTTGATGATGATTGTGTAGAAGCATTTGAAATACTTAAGAAAGCATTAGTCTCTGCACCTATTGTTCAGCCACCTGATTGGAATTTGCCCTTTGAAATTATGTGTGATGCTAGTGATTTTGCTGTAGGTGCTGTTCTAGGGCAAAGAGTTGATAAGAAATTAAATGTTATACATTATGCTAGTAAGACTCTAGAAAATGCTCAAAGAACTTATGCTACTACCGAAAAGGAACTTTTAGCAGTTGTATTTGCTTGTGATAAATTCAGACCCTATATTGTTGATTCTAAAGTAACTATTCACACGGATCATGCTGCTATTAAATATCTTATGGAAAAGAAAGATGCTAAACCTAGACTTATAGATGGGTTCTCTTGCTGCAAGAATTTGATTTGCATATTGTTGATAGAAAAGGAGCTGAGAACCCCATTCCAGACAACTTGTCTAGATTAGAGAATGTTCTTGATGACACACTACCTATTGATGATAGCTTTCCTAATGAACAATTCAATGTCGTAAGCGCTTCTCGTAGCACTCCATGGTATGCCGATTATGCTAATTATATTGTTGCTAAATTTATACCACCTAGCTTCAGATACCAACAAAAGAAAAAGTTCTTTTATGATTTGCGACATTACTTTTGGGATGACCCCATCTTTATAAAGAAGGAGTAGATGGTGTTATTAGACGTTGTGTGCATGAGCTTGAATAGGAATCCTACGCAAGTGTTACTCTGAAGCTTATTGAGGACACCACGCTGGAGATAGAACTGCACATAAGGTATTGCAATTTGGTTTTTATTGGCCTACTCTCTTCAAGGATGCCCGTAAGTTTGTTTTATCTTGTGATGAATGTCAAAGAATTGGTAATATTAGTAGACGTCAAGAAATGCCTATGAATTATTCACTTGCTATCGAACCATTTGATGTTTGGGGCTTTGATTATATGGGACCTTTTCCTGCCTCTAATGGATACACACATATTTTAGTTGCTGTTGATTACGTTACTAAGTGGGTAGAAGCTATTCCAACTAGTAGTGCTGATCATAACACTTCTATTAAAATGCTTAAGGAAGTTATTTTTCCGAGGTTTGGAGTCCCTAGATATTTAATGACTGATGGTGGTTCACACTTTATTCATGGTGCTTTCCGTAAAATGCTTGCTAAATATGACGTTAATCATAGAATTGCATCTCCATATCACCCGCAGTCTAGTGGTCAAGCAGAATTGAGTAATAAAGAGCTCAAGTTAATTTTGCAAAAGACTGTTAATAGGTCTAGAAAGAATTGGTCCAAGAAACTTGATGATGCATTATGGGCCTATATAACTGCATATAAAAATCCTATGGGTATGTCTTCGTATAAAATGGTTTATGGAAAAGCATGTCACTTACCTCTCGAACTAGAACATAAGGCATATTGGGCTATTAAAGAGCTCAACTATGATTTCAAACTTGCCGGTGAGAAGAGGTTATTTGATATTAGCTCACTTGATGAATGGAGAACCCAAGCCTATGAAAATGCCAAGTTGTTTAAAGAAAAAGTTAAAAGATGGCATGACAAAAGGATACCAAAGCTTGAGTTTAATGTAGGTGATTATGTATTGCTATACAACTCTCGTTTAAGATTTTTTGCAGGAAAACTTCTCTCCAAATGGGAAGGTCCCTACGTTATCGAGGAGGTCTATCGTTCCGGTGCCATAAAAATCAACAACTTCGAAGGCACAAATCCGAAGGTGGTAAACGGTCAAAGAATCAAACATTATATTTCAGGTAATCCCATAGATGTTGAAACCAATATTATTGAAACCGTAACCCCGGAGGAATACATAAGGGACACTTTCCTGAACGTTCCAGACTCCGAAAAGGAATAGATATGTGGTACGGTAAGTAAACTGACTCCAAAACAATTTTTAAAGCAATATTCCTCCGTTTTGGAATATTTAGAAAAATAGAAAAATAAGTAGCAGTCTGGGGAGGACACGAGGCCTCCACGAGGGTGGAGGGCGCGCCCTACCCCACTGGGCGCGCCCCCTACCTCGCGAGCACCTCGTGTAGCCTCCGGACTCCGTTTTCTTGCACGATACGTATTTTGGTCTGTAAAAATTCATTATATATTCTCCCGAAGGTTTTGACGACCGTATCACACAAATATCCTCTGTTTTCTTTTTGAGCTGTTTCCATTGCAGATTTGAGGATTCCGGAGACTCGATCATCCTTCTATGAGGGTGAGCCTATGCCATGGAAGGTGGACGACAAGCTTGCATCATCAACAACACCTCCACCACCAACAACAAAGAAGGAGACATAATTACATGGGTATGGGCACTCCCCTTGGCAACTGCCAAGCTTGGGTGAGGTGCCCCGGTATCGTATCACCATCACAACTCCTATCTTTACCGTTTTTCTTAGTTCGATCCTATTAGTAGGATCTTGATTTAGTAGAATAAAGTCATGGCATGATCTAGTTTTGAGTTTTGCTTTATGATCCCTCTATGCAATCGAGTTCGTGAGCTATATATAATAAAGATTAGTGTTGAGTCAAGGGCTTGATTACTTTGCCATGATCTTGAGTGAATAAAAGAAAAGAATAAAAAGAATCAAAGAATTCATATTGATCTTAGTGAAAGTAATGACTCCACATAGAAAGAGTATGATGATTAAAAGTTGTTGGGAGTTGGCAAATATAGCTTTGGTCATCGTTGCAATTAATAGGAAGTAATAAGGAGAGAGAGGTTTCACATATAGATATATTATCATTGACATCTTTTATGATTGGGAGCACTCATTAAAATATGACATGCTAAAGAGTTGGTGTTGGACAAGGAAGACAACATAATGAGTTATGTTTTCTTATATCTGAGATAAAGTATGTTGTCATGGTTCCTCTAACATGTTGAGCTTGCCTTTCCCCCTCATGCTAGCCAAATTCTCAGCACCAAGTAGAGATACTACTTGTGCTTCCAAATACCTTTAAACCAGTTTAGCCATGAGAGTCCATCATATCTACCTATGGATTGAGTAAGATCCTTCAAGTAAGTTGTCATCGGTGCAAGCAATAAAAATTGCTCTCTAAATATGCATGACTTATTAGTGCATAGAAATAAGCTTTGTATGAACTTGTTGTGGAAGTAATAAAAGAGACGGACTACATAATAAAGTTCCACATACAAGGGGCAATATAAAGTGACATTTTTTTTGCATTAAGATTTTGTGCATCCAACCATAAAAGCGCATGGCAACCTATGCTTCCCTCTGCGAAGGGCCTATCTTTTATTATTATCCTCTACCTTATGCAAGAGTCACGGTGATCTTCACCTTTCCTTTTTCATTTTATCCTTTGGCAAGCCCAGCATGTTGGAAAGAACATGATATATATATCTAATTGGATGTAGGGGAGCATGAATTATTATTGTTGACATTACCCTTGAGGTAAAAGGTTGTGGGGCAAAACTATAAGCCCCTATCTTTCTCTGTGTCCAATTAAAACTCCTTAACCACAAGTATTGCGTGAGTGTTAGCAATTATGAAGGACTAAGTGATAGTTGAGTATGTGGACTTGCTTTTAAGCTCTGACATAGACTCTTTCCAATGTTATGATAAATTGCAATTGCTTCAATGACTGAGGTTATAATTTGTTGATTCTCAATAAGGTTTCTGATTCATACTTTGGCTTTGTGAAAAGATCATCACTTGAACATGAGTAATCATATGACAAAATTTATATATGTTGTTGTTATGAGAATAATCATGATGCCTTCATGTCCATATTTTATTTTTTATCTATGCCTCTACCTCTAAACATGAGGACATATTTATTGTTATCGGCTTTTTGCTTGAGGACAAGCAAGGTCTAAGCTTGGGGGAGTTAATACGTCCATTTTGCATCATCCTTTTATATTGATATTTATCGCATTATGGGATGTTATTTCACGTTATGTCACAATACTTATGGCTATTCTTTCTTATTTTACAAGGTTTACATGAATAGGGAGAATGCCGGCAGCTGGAATTCTGGGATGGAAAAGGAGCAAATATTGAAGGACTATTCTGCGCAACTCCAAAAGTCCTGAAACTCCACGGAATACCTTAAAATAAATAAAGAAAAATCATCGCCAAAGATGAAGGCCAGGGGGCCCACACCCTGCTCACGAGGGTGGGGGGCGCGCCCCTCCCCCCTGGGCGCACCCCCCTACCTCGTGGGCCCCCTGGTGGCTCTCCGACGCCCATCTTCTCCTATATGAAGTCTTTCGATGAGAAAAAAATCATAAGCAACCTTTCGGGACGAGACTCCGCCGCCACGAGGCGGAACCTTGGCGGAACCAATTTAGGGCTCCGGCAGAGCTGTGGTGCCGGGGACACTTCCCTCCGGGAGGGGGAAATCATTGCCATCATCATCACCAACGCTCCTCTCATCGGGAGAGGGCAATCTCCATCAACATCTTCACCAGCACCATCTCATCTCCAAACCCTAGTTCATCTCTTGTATCCAATTCCTGTCCTAAGTCCGGGATTGGTGCTAGTAGGTTGAGTAGTGTTGATTACTCCTTGTAGTTGATGCTAGTTGGTTTACTTGGTGGAAGATCATATGTTCAGATCCTTTATGCATATTATTACCCCTCTGATTATGAACATGAATATGCTTTGTGAGTAGTTACGTTTCTTCCTGAGGACAAGGGAGAAGTCTTGCTATTAGTAGTCATGTGAATTTGGTATTCGTTCGATATTTTGATGAGATGTATGTTGTCTAACCTCTAGTGGTGTTATGTGAACGTCGACTACATAACACTTCACCATTACTTGGGCCTAGAGGAAGGCATTGGGAAGTAATAAGTAGATGATGGATTGCTAGAGTGACAGAAGCTTGAACCCTAGTTTATGCGTTGCTTCGTAAGGGGCTGATTTGGATCCATATGTTTCATGCTATGGTTAGGTTTACCTTAATACTTTTGTTGTAGTTGCGGATGCTTGCAATAGAGGTTAATCATAAGTGGGATGTTTGTTCAAGTAAGAACAGCACCCAAGCACCGGTCCACCCACATATCAAATTATCAAAGTACCGAACGCGAATCATATGAGCGTGATGAAAACTAGCTTGAAGATATTCCCATGTGTCCTTGGGAGCGCTTTTCTTATTATAAGAGTTTGTTCCGGCTTGTCCTTTGCTACAAAAAGGATTGGGACACCTTGCTGCACCTTATTTACTTTTGTTACATGTTGCTCGTTACAATTTATCTTATCACAAAACTATCTGTTACCACTTATTTCAGTACTTGCAGAGAATACCTTGCCGAAAACCGCTTATCATTTCCTTCTGCTCCTCGTTGGGTTCGACACTCTTACTTATCGAAAGGACTACGATAGATCCCCTATACTTGTGGGTCATCAAATGCTCCAACACAAGTCCGTTTCATCCGTTTTGCGGTACGCCACACCCCTCCCGATCTATAGGACCCCATTTCCACCGTAGGAGGCCCGTTTCCTCCGTTTTGCGGTACGCTAGACCCCTCCCGATGAACAGGATCCCATTTCGACCGTGGCCGGTCAAACCCAAGGCCGTTTCCTCCATTCTGCAGTACGCCAGGCCTCGTTTCCATCGGCTGTGCCGTCCAAGCCGGTTGGCCCCGATGAACGACACGCGTTCTGTTGTCTCCCGATGAACATGACGCATTCCGTTGCCTCCCCATGAACACGACAACGACGTAGTTTCTCCGTTCTGACCCAGCCGTGTACACGAGCCCTGGCCGTATGTATGCGTGAGTAGGCGTTCAAGACCCCGCCCGTATGTATGTACGTGACCGTGTTTACTTTCTTGCACCCTAGCCGCTGTACATATGTGTACATGCTATGTGCGCGCCTCTACTAGGACACGTGCACGCCTCTACTACGACACGTGCCCTTCCTTACACAGCCACGGTTCATCGCTGCAGCCTGCAGACAGCCCGATCGTATGTACGTACACGTTTGCGACCAGAATGACAATGCTACGTATGCTTCGACCAGGTGGCACTGGTGCACGTCGGTCCTAAACAAATGGTTTTTAACCCCTTTCCACGACGGCATTTGGAACCGTCGCCAAGTGAGTGTGGCCGATAGGGGGTCCTTCCCACACGACCAAAAAGCCGTCAGGGATAGGGAGCCTTGATGCATACAGTTGTCCCTATATAACCTTTTCCAATATCTCGAATATCCAAAACGCTTCATCCTTGCTACTCGTTTGTGCTTGCATTGCCATCACAGTCGGAGTTTTGTGGTTCTGCCTAAAACCAGGAAGATTCCAGGCACGGGAGTTTTCCATGCAGATTCTAGGCACGGGAATTTTACGATGCCTGGCACATCACAAACAGTTCATGATTATAAACCGTGTATGATGGGTAGACAATCACACACATTTAGTTTTCCCGCACCGTATGTTATAGTGTCTGACATCACACATACTTTGCAAACGATAATTGTGTGCATGCTTGCACACGTTTCCTCTTTATGAACCGTCTCGGATTATGGTGTATATCGCAAACGTTTGTGTTTTACCAACCGTGTCTGCCGTAATGACCTGCACAATGTAATTTCGCCCTAATTTAATTGCTGCTATTTAAAATTGTACCTAATTTAAACTTGAAAGTAGGCTATAGCTTTATTCATATCCATCAGGTTCAAACAACCAATGCATTATTCGATTCACAGGTACATATGTTTAAGAATTACATAAGCACCAAATAAAGAATGATGTACCAGGGTTCTATACTTGTACTATTACAGATGGTAAAGAAAGAGGCGACAAACATTCCAATTGCTGAACAAGGTGAAGCGGAATGTCCCTATTGTGCTCTCCTGGATGCAGAAGGCATGCATGACTCTATCCAACCCCTTGTGATGGCCGGCCGCCAATCATGTAGTTTGAGAGGTAATCTTGAGTAAGTTGCTTCAGGATCCACTGCAAAAGAAAAAAGATTCAGATATTGTCATCTAGCACAACTCATTACGGGCAGTACAAACAAGGCTACATGGTTCTTACTTACCATCCTGCAGTTCACTGTTGTCTTGCATAAAGTGTAAACAAATAGTAAGATTGACATCTTTTGACCCATTTTAATAATAATCTTTATCAGTTTCCTCACTTGATGTTGGTTCATGAATATCTCATTGGCCCATACACAAAAAGGGTCGAAGTGTGGATCTTTGGCAATGATATATGTACCTAAAAGCACCAAGTTAATATTAGAAGCTAAACAACAATTGAAAAATGATGTAGTACAACACTCCATCCATCCCATTATATAAGATTTTATTACATGTATATCTAGACATCATCAGAACATTAAGGTAACACACTTCCTTGTTGCTATGTAGCCTATTATTGCATATTTAGTCATTCAGTACAATGCATGTTGCTAAACAACAATTGAAAAATGGAAAGGCATGTTAACTGCAATATCCTTAACAACAACCAAATATCGTAATTCATAGTGGTATTGTTGAAACTGTTATTGATGAAATTGAACTACACGGAAAATAGTTGCACATATAGAGCATCACATTGTGAAGAATAGAAATAAACAAGTCATAAGGACATCTCTAGGCGATCCTTAAAAAGTTAAAGGACTAAAACCCTTAGTGGATATATATATACTCCAACAATTTTTGGCCTTTTCTAGTTGATCCCCTAAACTAAAGGTTGTAAACTTCAATTTGATCAAGTTCAAAGCAGGTTCAACTAAAAGTAGCATGCATTCAAACATAAACATAGATAGTTTTGCATAACTGAACATAAAACTTAAATTTAAACTAAGCTAAACTACTTTCGGTCGAAGTAGAGGTCAAGCCAATCCTTCCTCGTCATGTACGGTGTGCCGCGAGCCGGGTCTGGGCCAGTACCATCGTCAGGGTCATTCGGGAAGGCACTCCTCCACTCGTCGACGTCGATCTCCTCATCTTCGGGTCCCACCTCGACGCCCTCTGCGCCACCGTTGCCGCCGCCTTCAACCTCGTCATCAGAGGAGAGCGCGATAACCTCGCCGCCCTTCGCGCTGCCGTCCTAACTGCCTTCGACCTTGTCATCACAGGAGAGCGCGATAACCTCGCCGCCCTCCACACCGGCAATGATCGCCCGCTCCGCCTCCACGAGCTCCGGGTGCTGCCGGCAGAGCACTTGCATGTAGGCCTCGGCGGTGGCCTCAGCCTTGAGGCGCTCCCACGCCTCACGGTCCTCCCGCGCCATAGCCCAACTCACCACCCTGGCTCCGGCAGAACGAGGTGGACTGGACGTATGCCAAAGGGGAAATTGAGCCTAGCTGCCGCGCCGTGGTAGTGGACCTGCCAGCGGTCGCACTCCATGGCCGCGAGCCCGGCCGTGTGGAAGCCACTGAGCCACCGGCGGGTGTGGGTCTCTCGATCTGTAATCTCGGCAACCCACGTCCCCCACCGCCGCTGCCGTATCCCGAGGTAGGACTTCGTCGGCTGTCGGGTCCGAGGGAGGATGGGGAAGTCCCCGACCCGGCGTAGGGGCACGGCGGTGGGCGTATCAGGGGACCGACGACGGTGGATCGGGCCCGCGGAGGACGACGGGGACACCTCGGCGGCCACCTCACCAGCGTCGGGCAAAAAGGCCACGATAAACATGTTTTTGGCCATTGGCTCCTCAAGCTCCCCGGCACACGGGGAGAGGTTGATGATGGAGGCGCCGGTGATGGCAGCGACCTACCAGTGGTTTCGAGGGTTGTGTGTGTTTGTGTGAGCAGAGGTATTGGGGTGTGTGTGGAGGGGGGGCAAGGTTGTGTTTGAGGAAATACTACGGCAACTAAAATGTTTACTAGGCCGGAGTATCAAGGTGGGGCTACTGAAAATTTGGATCAAGGGCGAGCAGATGTTTTTGAGATTGCGAGGGATGCAGAGGCGGGAGTAAAATGCCGGGGCTACTGAAAATTTGAATCAAGGGACTGAAGCAGAGCGGGAGTAACATACATCGCACACAGTCCGCACATACTAATTGTGTGCTATCAAACATTAGAACCTTCCAGGCAGTAGATATTTTCGATATTGTGAGGGATGCAGAGGCGGGAGTTTTTCGGGAGTGAGCTAGTGCGCTTGACACGCCGGCTGTGGACTATAGCCGGCGCACCTTCTCGCGCAAGCCATAGGCGTACTATACACCGACGATGCTCCAAGATATTTTGTACTACATCTCACCTGGTTTGAGATGATAAACTGTGTGGGATCTACTTGATTTGAATTACAAAATGGGGTCACAGTGGCAATGGATGTTGTTTGAATTGCTAGACCTTTTATCTGCAGTGAACATGCAACTATATGTGTGTCGTAAAAGAATTGGAATTATTCAGGGTTCGTTTAGACATTTTATACAATAAACTAGTTTTCTAGCCATTTCATGTGCACAATTCAAAATTAAACTACATGCACATGCTCCGGTGCATAAAAATTGGTTGGAAAATCAAATCTTTGTCCTTCAGTGCATGCTTAGGTCCCGTCCAAGAAATGGGAATGAATTTTTCGGGGTTCGTCTGGCCTTTTTTATACATGAACTGGGTTTTCTAGGCATTTTATGTGCATAATTCAAATTTGAACTACAAGCACATGTTCCAATGCACCAAAGTTGGTTGAAAAATCACATGTGTGTCCTTGCGTGAATTTCTAGGTCCCATGCAAGAGATGGGAAAGAATTTCAAACACCAGGGCACTGTTGATTGCCGGCGAAAATGTTGAGATACCTGGTTTTTATATTCTAGTAAATCCAAAACTCGTCTGAAATGCATGAAACTTGGCATGCTATCATGGAGCGGCATCAACATGCCGTGGTGAAAATTTTGTCCAATTTGGGGCAGGTTTGGGTATAAGCTTCTCACAAAACAGAGCTTCTTACAACAAGCATGATGGTTTCGATAGGGAACGTACCAGCTTTTGGGACGGGACGATATCCATTCCCTCTTATTGCTTTCAAAAAATTTCTAGTGTCAACATAGAACAAAGGAGTGTTGTGTTTAATCTTGGAATTTTTCGGGGTTCGTTTGGCCTTTTTACACATTAACTGGGTTTTCTAGGCATTTTATGTGCATAATTCAAATTTGAACTACAAGCACATGCTCCAATGCACTAAAGTTGGTTCAAAAATCACAGGTGTGTCCTTGGGTGAATTTCTAGGTCCCATGCAAGAGATGAGAATGAAATTCAAACACCAGGGCACTGTTGATTGCTGACAAAATGTTGAGATGCCTGGTTTTAAAATTCTAGTAAATCCAAAAATCGTCTGAAATTCATGAAACTTGGCATGCTATCATGGAGCGACATCAACATGCCGTGGTAAAAAAATTGTCCCATGTGAGCAGGTTCAGGTATTAGCTTCTCACAAACTAGAGCTTCTCACAACAAGCATGATGGTTTCGATAGGGAACGTCCCACCTTTGGGGACAAAACAATATCCATTGCCTCTTATTGCTTTCAAATTTTTTCTCATGTCAACACAGAACAACAGGAGTGTTGTGATTTTTCGGGGTTCATTTGGACATTTTGATGCATTAATCGAGTTTTCAATGCATTTATGTGCATAATTCAAATTTGAACTACATGCACATGCTCTAGTGCATATAAATTGGTTGAAAAATTAAATGTGTCCTTGGGTGCATGTTTAGGTCCCATGCAAGAAATGGGAATGCATTTCAAACACTAGGGCACCATTGATTGCCGGCAAAACATTGAGATGCCTGGTTTTGAAATTCTAGTAAATCCAAAACTCGTCTGAAATTCATGAAACTTGGCATGCTATCATGGAGAGGCATAAACATGTCGTGGTAAAAAAATGGTCCCATTTGGGCCGGTTTGGGTATATGCTTCTCACAAACCAGAGCTTCTCACAACAAGCCTGATGGTTTTAGTAGGGAACGTACATCCCACCTTTGGGGATGAAATGATATCTATGGCCTCTTATTGCTTTCAAAAAATTTCTCATGTCAACATAGAACAACAGGAGTGTTGTGTCAATTTTTGGGATCTTTCAGGGTTCGTTTGGACATTTTTATGCATTAACTGAGTTTTCTAGGCATTTTATGTGCATAATTCAAATTTGAACTACATGCACATGCTTCAGTGCATATAAATTGGTTGAAAAATCACATGTGTGTCTTGGGTGCATGCTTAGGTCCCATGCAAGAGACGGGAATGAATTTCGAACACCAGGGCACTGTCAATTGCCGGTAAAACATTGAGATACCTAGTTTTTAAATTCTGGTAAATCCAAAACTCGTCTGAAATTCATGAACCTTGGCATGCTATCATGGAGCGGCATCAACATGCCATGGTGAAAATTTTGTCCCCTTTGGGATAATTTTGGGTATAAGCTTCTCACAAACCAGAGCTTCTCACAACAAGCATGATGATTTGGATAGGGAACGTACCACCTTTGGGGACGGGACTATATCCGTTGCGTCTTATTGCTTTCAAAAAAAATTCTAGTGTCAACATAGAACAACAGGAGTGTTATGTTTAATCTTGGAATTTTTCGGGGTTCGTTTGGCCTTTTTTATACATTAACTTGGTTTTCTAGGCATTTTATCTGCATATTTCAAATTTGAACTACAAGCACATGCTCCAATGCACCAAAGTTGGTTGAAAAATCACATGTGTGTCCCTGGGTGAATTTCTAGGTCCCATGCAAGAGATAGGAATGAAATTCAAACACCAGGGCACTGTTGATTGCCGACAAAATGTTGAGATGCCTGGTTTTTAAATTCTAGTAAATCCAAAACTCGTCTGAAATTCATGAAAATTGGCATGCTATCATGGGGCGGCATCAAGATGCCATGGTAAAAAAATTGTCCCATTCGGGGCAGGTTCGCGTATACGCTTCTCACAAACCAGAGCTTCTCACAATAAGGATGATGGTTTCAGTAGGGAACATCCCACCTTTGGGGACGAAACAATATCCATTGCCTCTTATTGCTTTCAAAACATTTCTCATGTCAAGATAGAACAACAGGAGTGTTGTGTCAATTTTTGGGATTTTTCGGGGTTCGTTTGGTCATTTTTATGCATTAACTCAGTTTTCAATGCATTTATGTGCATAATTCAAATTTGAACTACATGCACATGCTCCAGTGCATATAAGTTGGTTGAAAAATCAAATATGTGTCCTTGGGTGCATGTTTAGGTCCCATGCAAGAAATGGGAATGAATTTCAAACACCAGGGCACCGTTGATTGCCGGCAAAACATTGAGATGCCTGGTTTTTAAATTCTAGTAAATCCAAAGCTCGTCTGAAATTCATGAAACTTGGCATGCTATCATGGAATGGCACCCGACATGCTGTGGCATTTTTCGTGTCCATTTTGAGAGAAGGAACACTCAAATAATGCCAGCCAACAAAGGCATTTTGAAAAAATAGCTACCACTTTAATATCTCAAATGTTTATAGAATTCAAACCGTGTGCATTCTGTTAACCATTCACATGACGCCGTTTTAATGGCTGTAGGAAGTGCTGCGCGGATAGCTGCTTGACCTTGATAGAACAGGAGTGACGCCACATGTCCCTTTGACTTCCATGGCCGCTCGCCTTCCTCTCCATTAATGGTGCCCGAGCCGCTGTTTAATACAGGCGGCCTTACTGTTCGCCTCCCATTCCCGTCCCTCCCGCAGACCTCCACCAACGCCATGGCGCAGAACGATCATCTTCCACTAGTCTTCAAGTTTGGTGAAGTCGACTCCGAGCCAGAGGAGATAGAAAATAAGGAGGAAAGGGGCCTCATGGACATGGCCCAGAATGAGCTGGCCGCGGCGGTTGCTGCCCCCGATCCCGTACCAGCTCCCATCCCTGCGCCCGCGCCAGCGACCATCCCCGTAGCATTGACGGGTTGGTCGCCGAGCACTATCGCAGAGCTGGAAGCCGCGGGCGTCAATGAGGTCTCCGCGGACCCGCGCGAGCTCGTGTACATGCCAGCGCCAGCGCCCGTGCCCGTGCCCATGCGCGCCCCTCCACCCACCGTGGCACCGACCCCCGTGCATATTGCTGCACCCGCCGCGCCCGTGCCCGTGCCGTGCGCGCGCCCCCTCAGCAGCATGGGACGCTGCCGTCGACCGCTACCTCTCAGCGGCACCAGTTCCCGTCGATCGCGCAATGACATGATGTTTGATTTACAAGTGAAGAACATTTTGTGCTGCCTTGAAGACTTCAACAACAGCGTCCCGGAGGATGACAACGACAACGACGGGTCGGCACGCCACCTCCACCGCCACCGGAAATAGTTTTTTAGGGTTTAATATTGTATCTCGAATTCTTGACCATATGAATATAAATTCGCAGTGTAACTGAATGAAAGATATGGTTTGAACAAACTTGCGTTTTCTCTCTTAATGTACAGACTTATGAAACGATTTTCTTTTGAAAAAAACGTCAATGGTTTTTAAATATAAAACACTCATCGCAAACGTTTTAGTTAGAACACCTAGATGCAAACCGACAGCTTCCCCAGGAAGCCAAGGGAAAATGTGTTGAGCAGAATTTCTGCATACCTTCAACGCAAACGGTTGTTTTGCATGACCCGTGTGCAACCACGTACAAACAATTGGGTAAGATTTGCATATCTATCATTTTGGGTATGTTGCCATTTGTCAAACTGGAAAGATTGACATTTGTTTATCTAGTAACATTGCCATTTGTCAACCTTGTAACACTGCGATTTGTCAAAAGATGCAGCTAAAAATCACTAGCACCATCTAATTTTTGCAACTAAAATCACTAGCACTGTTCATATGGACACCACTAGCAGGCGTGAGTTGATGGACGCATATGCAAATGTACCATTGATTACATACAACACGTCATCAACCCACAATGACAACGAGGATACTATCGGCGTTCTGGGAACAGGGGTCCCTAGACTTGCCTGCCTGCAGCCTGTGGCGTGGCTCAAGTGGGGGCCTAGTGCAGCCCAGCTTCATCAGCTCAAGCTCAGGACCCTCGTGAGGGGCCAAGCCTCGCGGGGCAGACGACAGGAAGCTTCCCCAGGAGCAGCCTCATCATGCAGGCTCGCGAGGAGGCGGAGAGATCAAGGCAGGGTACCTCGCGAGGAGCCTGTGACGCAAGCCATGACGATCGAGACCAGGAGGGCGCCAGGCGGGCGCCAGCCTACGCAGTGTCCTTGTTTCCCCTTTGGTGCAAAGGGGGAAAGCACAAGCCAAGGCATCAGGCAAAGGTTACTATTTTGGTGCAACAAGACCAAGACCAGCAGAATGGCAGGATGGAAGTCATCGTGGAGCCCAGGACGGCGTCACCGCGAGAGTCTTTGGCAGTCGAAGACCAACTTTTATCGGGATAAGTGTACTAGATGTTCCCCTTCAAAATGGCCAATTGTTGGCGCCCTTCCTGCTCATTATTTTGGGAAGAGGCCCAGGGCCTCCCTCTATAAATAGAGCTAGCCACCACAGGGCAAGGGAATGGATCGATCAGAGAGAGAGAGAGAGAGAGAGAGAGAGAGAGAGAGAGAGAGAGAGAAGCGACTGAACTCACCCAAGCAGTTCATCGCACCAACTCAAGAACAGCCCCTTGCGAGGCTGTTCTCCCTTTGTATTGTTCGTCATCATCCCCTGAGGCAATCCACCACACCACACACTGGAGTAGGGTATTACACCACAATGGTGGCCTGAACTAGTATAAACCTCGTGTCTATTGTGTGTTCTTCTTTCTAGCCTCGATTCCTTGTGAGCCTTCGAGATGCGAGTTGGCAGGGGAAAGATCTTCGTGCGCACCCCAGAGTTCGAACATCAAGGGTCTGCCGGAACCCGAAATCCGACATTTGGCACGCCAGGTAGGGGTGCGCCGGAATCTTTCTTCCGCTGGTTGCGTCTGATCTTCTGTCGTATCCATGGCTGACGCTCGCCGGGCTCGCACCGAGCATCGGGCTGCTCTCGCCACCCGCGTCGCCCAGAAGGCGCCCGTTGGCGGATGCCCCCGTCGTTCCCCGTCGCCTGCCGCCAACGCCGCCACCGGCCCGGCGGGGAACGAGCAGCAGGCCTCGTCCCTGCATCCTTTGGTTCGGCCGGAAGGCCACACCGCCACCCCGTCGCTGACTCCAGCCGGTTCGTCGTCCGACGCCCGTCGCGCCCCCACGGACGCGCACGCTGCGCTGCTCCTGGCGCGTGAGCTCCTGCACTATCGTCCCGTCGACGACCTCTACGAGGACTGGCTCGCCCCCATCACCGAGCTTGTCAGCACCACAGGGGGCTCTCCTTTGCCATTTCTCTCGCTGCCTCGCCCTCCATCCTGCGCAGGAGGCGAGGATCAGGAGGTGCCTCCGCCACCTCCTCCCCAAGAAGGCACCCTGGCTCCAAGGTGCGTGGCCCCAGGACGAGACCCTCCGCGTCCGGCACCTGCGCGACAATAAATGAGTTGCCAAGAAATCCCTCGTCCCCAAGAAGGTGCCCGCGTGCTCCCAGCACCGGTGCGCCATGACCGCATCCCTGCACCACCACGTCAAGACCCCGCGCTGCTCCAAGCGGCGGCGTGTGGGAATTTCCAGGAGCAAGCCCCGCATCAGCAAAGGGGTCCGATGGCCACCACAGGCTGCCGCGCCTTCACCCCGAGCTACGGAGTGTTGCATGGCCATGCAAGTTCAAGCCGGACCTCCCTCCTCGCTACGACGGCACTGCAGACCCCGTGAAGTTCCTACAGCTCTAGGAGCTGGGCAACGAAGCCGCCAACAAGGACGAAAAGGTCATGGCGAATTGGTTTCCCATGGCGCTCAAGGACGGTGCCCGCACCTGGCTCCTGGGACGAGATGCGCACTCGCTTCATCGCCAACTTCCAAGGCACTCACGACCGGCCCCCGACCATGAGTGACCTGTGCCGCATCAAGAAACAGCCAGGAGAGACCCTGCAGAAGTACATCCAGCACTTCAGCAATGCTCGCCTCAAGATCCCCAGGGTGACTGAGGAAGCCATCATCTCAGCCTTCTCTGATGGCGTGCGTGACATCAAGATGAAAGAGGAGCTAGCAATTCATGAAGACCTGTGCACATCCCTGGAACTGTTCAACTTGGCAACCAAGTGCGCCAGGGCTGAGGAAGGGCGCCTCTCCCTCCTCGAGCTTCCGGCTGCCGATCCAGAAGAGAAGAAGCCCAAGGTCAAGGACGTGAAGCTTAAGGGAGCTGCCGTGCTCGTAGCAGAGCCAGACACCAAGCGAGGCAGGGATTAGCCTGAGTCATCCAAGGGTAGCCGGTACTGCGTGTACCACGACCTCCACACCCACAACACCAACGAATGCCAAGAGCTCAGGGCCGTGCGTGATGGGTGTATCGGCCGACGCCCCAAGCACAACGATCGGGGCTATGGCCGAGGAGTAGGAAGAAGTGGAGGACGATGGGAAGACCGTGGCCCTCGCCAAGGGTGGCATGACCGACCTCGCGAGGACCGTTGGCAGGACCAGCCTCGCGAGGGAGGTTGGAGGGATCAGCCTCGTGAGGACCGCCCGCACGGCAACGCAGGCCTCCCTCCTTTGCCACCACTGCCAAGGAGGAATGAAGACCAGCATCAGGACGAGGGGGCTGGGGGATTCCAGGAGCCTCGCGCAATTGCTTGCATCCTGGGAGGCGCTCAGGCCCCGGCCTCACAGCGCATCTTCAAGCAGTTTGCTCGCGAGGTGAATGCAGTCCTCCCCAAGCTTGAGGCCACGCGCCCTCTCAGGTGGTCAGCGTGCGCCATCACGTTTAGCTCAGCGGATCAGCTCAAGTGTGCGGCAACGGCCGGAGTCCTCGCAATGCTTTGCTCCCCAGTCATCAGCAATGTGCAAGTCACCAGGACCCTCATCGATGGCGGAGCAGGACTCAACGTCCTGTCCATCGAGACATTCAACAATCTCCAAGTGCCATATGATAAGCTTCGGCCGACCAAGCCTTTCTCAGGAGTCACTGATGGTTCCACCGTCCCGATAGGGCAAGTTTGCCTTCTTGTCATCTTTGGGTAGCGCAACAACTACCTCACCGAGCTCGTTGTTTTCGACGTCGCCCACATTCGCCTGCCATACAATGCCATCCTCGGGTACCCAGCCCTAGCCAAGTTCATGGCAGTGACTCACCATGGCTAAAACATCCTCAAGATGCCAGGAAGTGGTGGAGTCATCACAGTACCCTGTGAGGAAAGGGATGAAGTTTGTTCTCTTGAGCGTGCCTTCCAGGCCGCGGCAATCAAAAACCCAGAGCACAGGAGCGGGAGACTTCCCGAGGCGGTCCCAAAGAAGAAGAAGGCTTCACCTGGCCCGAACCATCAGGAAGCAGGTACCTCCAGAGGCGCTGCGTCAGGATTCGCGTCTGTTTAGGGGGCGCCACCCTCTGTCGCATAGGAAGGTGCGCCCGGTGCCCTCCTCGGGCAGGGCTTGGGGGCTCTTTCTTGGAGAGCCACCGAATTTGCCAAGGTCATGAGGGAGGCGCTCGGGCACCACTTGGAGGCATGCTTCAAAGCATGTTTCCCTCAGGAAGGTATGAGGCAAGGAGGGCCAAACCCTCAGGAGTTCATCGTGAGAAACACTCAGGAGCTACAGGTGTTAAGAGTCATGCGCGGCAGCCGCCGCCTACCCGCCGCAGCCCCCCATCCAGGCGAGGATGGCGGGCTGCATGTCTGCATTGATGTACCAGGGCTCAACCGAGTTGCGTCTCAGGAGCGCCTTTGGCCTTCACGCGTGGGGCGTTGTGAGGGTCCCCCTCACAGCTACGTTCGCATGCCTTTCGGCCTGCCGAACGCGGCCGCAGCCCATCCGCGCCTGCTGAGGAGCATTCTGGAGGCTCAGGAGGTCAGGCATCGCGCGGTACTGGCGGAGATGGAGATGGCCCTCGAAGATCCACCTGTGCCCCCGGAGCCTCTCGAGGCTCCAGGTCTCGAGAGCTCGTGAGGGTCGACTTCCTCACCACGCGTCGTCCGCTACTTCAGCATCCCTTCATCTTCAACAATATCAGGTGACATCTTTCAAAGTTCCATTATCAGCTGGGAGCGCCCACAGGGCTGCATCATTCCCAGGTCGCATGGGTCCGTCGCTGCGGCATGTATCCATTTTGCTCATGTTCTTTGCTTACCTTGATTGGGGGCGCCCCTCGGGCTTGATTATCCCCAAGCTGCTCGGGCCTGACCCAGTGGCGGTTGCTTTTTCTGCATCTATCTAAATGGATTTGCGCCTTCATGCTTAACATGCTTGACCTAATCGCCTGCTCGTTTGACGCCTAACTTTGGAGCCGCTCGCTCTGGCACGGCACTTGTGTACGGGTCCGTCCCTGCAACGCCGAAAAATCTGAGTGGCCGAGCTCTGGCCACGACAGCCCCACAAGGCGCCACCTCACCAGGTCCTCAGTGCCACAATTACTACCTCGGAGCGACCAATGGTTGGTTGGCAACCGTAAGGACAAACCTTGTTTCCCCTCGTGATTGGTATGCAGGACCCGCTCCAGGAGTAGCACTGGGGGCGTCACGAGCTTTCTCTCCTTCTCTCCGGCGCGATCCGCTTGCACGTTAAATGGGGGGCGCGTGAGCATCGTGACTCATGGGTTCTTACTGTTCCCCAGCCCTCACCCCCTGGCCTTGACCCACGGCATCGCGACCTGTCATACCAGCGGCGGCTGAGTTCGCTCGAGGGCCGGGACCTGAGGACGTAGAGCATTAAGGAAAGTGCAGGGAAGAGGGAAGAAGCTCACGAGGCCCTAACCCAGCAATGCCTCAGCTACCGCCATGCAGGCCCGACACTTCGCCAAAAACTACTCCAAACCTACAAGATAAGTCACGCAAGACTGAATCGACTCAGCGCTAAACCCTCGCCTATTGCAGCTTTGTCACGGCAGCATTGCCTGCCTTTCTTGCCTAATGGAGGCTCCTTGAGCGCTAAAGGGGACCTCCTGAGCATCGCGACTCAGGGGCTCTCACTGGACCTTGGGCCGCTCACCTCCTGGCCTTGACCACGGCATCGCGACCTGGTATACCAGCGACGGCTGAAGCTTGCCTGGGGATCGGGACCTGCCGGTGTAGAGCACCAAGCCCTTGTGAGGAAAGAAAGGGGGAGCCGATCCGGGACAGGATGAGCATCTCGCATCGATTCATAATGAGGATAATAATATTCACAAAAGACATGGCCAGCACCTTACATACCCCCGCGAGGTGGTACTTTGATTACTCACAGGGAACAAAAGGTGCTAATCCTAAGGAACGCTAACTACGCGCGCCTCCGCAGGAGACGCCATCATCAACAGTGGGCCGTCAGGCGCCGACGCCAACCCCATCCAGATCAGTGGCGTCGGCGGCCTGATGCAGCTGCCCTGCTCCTGGCGCGACGCGAGCTCGGGGGCTCGTAGCTGTCATCGCTCGTCTCCGGAGTCGCGTGAAGCTCGGCGGAGTCACTAGACCCTCCGGCACCTCCACTTCTGCCTGAGGAGCTGCTGGGGAAGCGTTTGGAAGGCCTGGTCCTCGCCACTCCGATGCCCCGGCCGCCTTCCTTGGGGCAGCATTCCAGCCGGCGCCCTTCCGCGTCGAAGACCTTGAACAACAGCAAGGAGGCGCCATCGTATTCGAGATGGATTACGAGGGCACCCCCTGTCCGGCAGACCCGGGCGATCTCGCCCCAGCCGCGGGTCAGGAAGACCTTGCCCGGGGCGACAACCTCGACCTCCACCCCGGTCGCGGGGGTGCTGCAGTCGGCGTGCTGCAGCCAGAGCTCCCGAGGCCCCCTCGGTGGGATCTCCAAGGCGAAGGAGGGAGGAAGGTGAATCCAGGATTGAGGAGGCATGGCGGCGTGAAGCACAAGCTCGCGAGAGGAGCCCTCGACATGGACTCCAGGGGGAACGACGCGCACCGCCGTAACTCGCCGGCATCGGCGGCGGCACCGTTGGTGTCGCTCAACGCCTTCTTCTCCAGGGCCCTCGATTTGGGTGTACAAGGGCAGCGAAAACCCAGGCGGCGGCTTCTCGTACCAGGGCCTTGACGCCTCCTGCCGAGTACCCTCATCTCAGCGGCAGAGGACTAGCCGCTTCTTCGGCAGAAGCGGGTCGGGACCCTCTCGGGGGGGCTTTCCCTTCTCCTCTGCAAAAAACCGGCGGATTGGTGCCATTGGCGTAATGTGGAGCTAGGGCGAAGAAGAAGAAGAAGAAAAGGAGTTGCAGGAAGGGATGGACTGGAAGGGCACGCGCCGTTCCGTACTTATAGCCGGAGAAGGCCAACCGCCGGCCACCACGATCGTAGGTAATCGTGATCCATTTTTGCATGCAGGGACTTGTCAAGTCGTGTGGTTGCAAGGCGTCGTGGGGAAGCAGAGACGCCCACGTCCAATCAATCGCCACGCGGTGCCCAAGGCCACAGGGTACTGGGGCCCGCGGCGCTTCGCACTTGCCCCTTCGCTTCTTTGCTAAGCCAAATCCAGGCGCACCTTGGGCCCGGGGGCTACTGTCGGCATTCTGGGAATGGGGATCCCCAGATTTGCCTGCCTGCAACCTGCGGCGTGGCTCAAGTGGGGGCCTAGTGCAACCTAGCTTCATCAGCTCAAGCTCAAGACCCTCGCGAGGGGCCAAGCCTCGCGGGGCAGACGACATGAAGCTTCCCCAGGAGCAGCCTCATCAGGCAGGCTCGCGAGGAGGCGGAGAGATCAAGGCAGGGTACCTCGCGAGGAGCCCGTGACGCAAGCCATGACGATCGAGACCAGGCAGGCGCCGGCCTGTGCAGTGTCCTTGTTTCCCCTTTGGTGCAAAGGGGGCAAGCACAGGCCAAGGCATCAGGCAAAGGTTACCGTTTCGGTGCAACAAGACCAAGACCAGCAGAACGGCATGATGGAAGTCATCGTGGAGCCCAGGATGGCGTCACCGCCAGAGTCTTTGGCAGTAGAAGACAAACTTTAGTCGGGATAAGTGTACTAGATGTTCCCCTTCAAAATGGCCAATTGTTGGCGCCCTTCCCGCTCATTATTTTGGGAAGATGCCCAGGGTCTCCCTCTATAAATAGAGCTAGCCACCACAAGGCAAGGGAACAGATCGATCAGAGAGAGAGAGAGAGAGAGAGAGATGAGAGACTGAACTCACCCAAGCAGTTCATCGCACCAGCTCAAGAACAGCCCCTCGCAAGGCTATTCTCCCTTTGTATTGTTCATCATCAGCCCCTGAGGCAATCCACCACACCACACACTGGAGTAGGGTATTACACCACAATGGTGGCCTGAACCAGTATAATCCTCGTGTCTCTTGTGTGTTCTTCCTTCTAGCCTATATTCCTTGCGAGCCTTCGAGACGCGAGTTGGCAGGGGGAAGATCTTCATGCACACCCCAGAGTTCGAACCTAAAAGTCTGCCGGAACCCGAAACCCGACAGATACGCGTTGGATTATAGATCATTTCCAACAATACATTCTAGTAAAGTTTTTCTCACACAACAAATAACAAAGCGATGAAATGAACTTCAGCTCAACCACTCGTCGGCGTTGGAAAAACTTGCTTTGAACCAGAAGTGATTCTCCGAGAAGGGCCAGCTACTGTCAATCTCCAGACCAATGCAGGACTGATCATCCAGGCTGAAGCGGCCTATGTCAGGACCCACATTGGGACGGTAGGGAAGCATAGTAATGTCCGGGGTATAGATACAGTTGCTTCTCATAAATGTAGTAACATTGTGTCAACAGCAGCTGGATCGCCTTCCACCATCATTGGATAGTTTTCTCCAAGGAAGAGCGAGTTTCCTCCAAGACTTTCAATACTGAACCAGGGAGAAGGTGTTGGCGCTAGTACACTAGTATCCATCCCGAATACCCTTTAATGGATGTTGGAATAGGTCCGGAGAGTGCGACCATGCGAGACAACACCTGCTTCCTTAGTAACATCAGTAGTGCCCTGTATATAGACAAGAAGAGGTGATCCATCTGAATAAGTTGCCAGGCACCATTGAGTATATGGGTCCTGCTCATCCTCATGCTCGTAATCATCAACATGGTCATCTCCCCCTTGGTTATAAATTTTTTCAAGTATAGGTCACTACTGGAGGATGCTGCTAACGCGACACTACGATTAGAGACCCTTCGAGAAACTGTGTGTGATGCAATAATCGCAAACGCTGCTATATGAAAACCGTCAAAAATGATGCAAAACATTTGCGATGAATGATACATCAAACACGGTTTGGATTATAGTTGCGTGTGCGATGAGGGGCATACAGTTGATCTGTATGAACTATTTGCGATGAGACAGAACAACAGAAATGGGCAGCCAGATCAAGGTGTGTGCGATATACGGCATACAGTTCGCTCCGATGAACCATTTGCTATCAGGGAGTGCAACATAAACGGTTAGCCAGATTAAGGTGTGTGTCATATAGGGCATACAGTTCACTCGAACGAACTGTTTTCGATTAGAGAACGCAATAGAAATGGTTCAACTTAACAGGATGTGTGTGATACGTGGCAAACAACCGACTCAAATGAACTGTTTGCGATGAGACAGAACAACAGAAATGGGCAGCCAGATCAAGGTGTGTGCGATATACGACATAAAGTTCGCTCCGATGAACCGTTTGCTATCAGGGAGTGCAACATAAACGGTTAGCCAGATTAAGGTGTGTGTGATATAGGGCATACGGTTCACTCGAACGAACTGTTTTGATTAGAGAACGCAATAGAAATGGTTCAACTTAACAAGATGTGTGTGATACGTGCAACCGACTCAGATGAACTGTTTGCGATGAGAAATTACAACACAGACGGTTAATACAGTTAGTTTGTGTGCGATTCTGTGTGTACAAAAAACTTTGAAAATGCAAACTAGTTGCTTGCGGTGGCTAGGAGTATCGCACATGATGCGTCTGCGAGTACTTGCATGCGATGATTAGTAAGCTACACATACGTTTCCTTATGTTAACACTTGTGTGATAAATAACACGTGGCATGATGACCGACAAGTATAGGGGATCTATCATAGTCCTTTCGATAAGTAAGAGTGTTGAACCCAACGAGGAGCAGAAGGAAATGACAAGCAGTTTTCAGTAAGGTATTCTCTGCAAGCACTGAAATTGTAGGTAATAGATAGTTTTGTGATAAGATAATTTGTAACGAGTAACAAGCAATAAAAGTAAATAAGGTGCAGCAAGGTGGCCCAATACTTTTTGTAGCAAAGGACAAGCCTGGACAAGTTCTTATAATGAGAAAAGCGCTCCCGAGAACAGATGGGAATTATCATTAAGCTAGTTTTCATCACGTTCATATGATTCACGTTCGTTACTTTGATAATTTGATATGTGGGTGGACCAGTGCTTGGGTACTGCCCTTTCTTGGACAAGCATCCCACTTATTATTAACCCCTATTGCAAGAATCCGCAACTACAAAAGAAGTATTAAGGTAAACCTAACCATAGCATGAAACAAGTGGATCCAAATCAGCCCCTTACGAAGCAACTTATAAACTAGGGTTTAAGCTTCTGTCACTCTAGCAACCCATCATCTACTTATTACTTCCCAATGGCTTCCTCTAGGCCCAAATAATGGTGAAGTGTCATGTAGTCGACGTTCACATAACACCACTAGAGGAGAGACAACATACATCTCATCAAAATATCGAATGAATACCAAATTCACATGACTACTAATAGCAAGACTTCACCCATGTCCTCAAGAACAAACGTAACTACTCACAAAGCATATTCATGTTCATAATCAGAGGGGTATTAATATGCATTAAGGATTTGAACATATGATCTTCCACCAAACACTACAAAAAAATACACTTCCGTGATGATACGTGTTTGTCACAGTAGGTCGCGTTTTCTGTCATGCATGTACATCCATGACGATTTTATGACAGATTCAAGATAGTCATACATGTGCTGTCGTAGAAGTGTTCCATGATATTACCAAAATTATCATCACGGAAGTGTCCACTTCCATGACGATAAATCACGCGTCATAGAAGTGCTTTTGTCAAGGGTGACCGACATGTGGCATCCACCGTAACGGGACGCCGTTAATCGCCGTTAACCTATCGGGTCTGGTTTTTGGATCCGATAACTTGCTAATAGCCACGACCAATGCCGATTTTCCACGTGTAAAATTCTCATTGGCTGACAGATCCATGCGTCAGCTCCGCGTTGGCACAGGTGTCACTCATCCAATGGTCGAGATGGGTCTATGATATGTTGATACGTGGACCGGACCAAAAGTGGCCCATCAAGTTTAAATGGGCCGGCCCAACCGAAGGCCCATAAGATTTAGGGACCATAATGGGCCGGCCCAGCTAAAGGCCCATGGTCACTTCTGGCCCGTTAACAGTCCGCTAAGTAATTGGGCCGAATTACAGCCCGGTGTATTTCTGGCCTGTTAAAGGTACTGCTTCATTTGGGCCCATTTACAGGACATCAAAACTTTCAGCCCATAAACGACCATTAAGGATTTGGGTCATAGTCGGCCATGTCCGACATTCAGCCTGTTAGAGGCCCACTATAGATTTGGGCCACTTTCTGGCTGTTGTCATTTTCGGCCTGTTAACGCCACACAAAAACCATGGGCCATATGTGGCCCAACATCATATCGGGCCCATTAACGGCCCATATAAAAATGAGGATAAACTAGCCTGACCGAAGTTCCGGCCTGTTAAAGGCTTGTGTATTAGGTCGGCGCATTTACGGCTCGTCCGAATTTCGGCCTGTCAAAGATCCGCATCGTAAATGGGACACCATTTCGGCCTGCTAAGACCAGTGGGTTATTTGGCACAATCAGGGCCCAATCTCACTTTCGGTCTATTAAAGGCCCATGTTTTTTATGGGCTCAAGATATTTACACCTGTAAATGGCCTATTTTTACTGAGGGCCCAAATTATGTTTAGGCCTGTTAAAGGCCCACTATGGGCACATGCCTACCAGAAAAATATGAAAGCTTATGCTGATTTAGGCCCAAATATTTTTAGTGGGCTACATGCCAATTTCGGCCCGTAATTGTTTTTAGCCCAATTAGAATGGGCCTGACGAATGTTGGCATGTTGGGCTCCTACGAAGCTTTCGGCCGAATACATTACTAAGATAAACCTACACTATACAAAAATAGCGTCATAATTACTGCAGCCTGTGGCAGCATCATAAATGTTGTATCACAACAAAATAAATTCCAACCATACAACAAAAGGCATGTTGGCATAAATTTTACATTCCTTCCAGATAAAAGCACCATCAGATGTATAGAAGCACAGATCAGTTGACCTGAGTGCTAATGTTTCAGGCTATAGAATCTGATGGAGTAGCACGATCTTCACCTTTTTTCCGCCATTGCTCTTGAACAATGAAGTGAATGTCGGATAGTCTGGTTTCAAAACCATTCATATCTTGACGACATTTGTCAACCACTATTCTTGTTTCCGAAACGACGTCCATTAGGGATTGGACTTGTGTCTGGAGCACAGATATATCACTCTGTATAGCAGGAAGATTTTGTTTAGTAGGCGATTTGGACGAGGTTACCTTGACAACCAACCCAGAATTATACAGGAAGGTGCTTTTTGCACTGTTAGTGGAGAGATACTAAAGCACTGCAGCAAGAGGTGACATTGTGCCTGTGGTAGCCTCGTCACTTTCAGGTGGTTGTGGCTGTTCAATCATTTGTTCCATAGCTTCCTAAAAGTTTGAACTTGTAGATTAGTGTACCGGATAAGTTACTAATGAGATAAAAACAAACAAAGTAGGTTAAATGTTTATACATAACTTATTTTGGTGAACGACTGTAATACATTAGCATGTATTGTAGTGCCAACTACATAATAAAATCACTTTCGGAACATATGTCCATGTAGCATGCCTATTGTATTGTCTATTTACTCACATTCGTTGACATCTAAGGATAAAGAGACATGGTTTAAAGTAGGATGAACATAGTATGACATCATTCATATCATGGGAAAACAGATATAAAACAAACAGGCTATTTTATCATTGTGTGCGCACATGAACATAACAACTAGATTACAGATCAAGACCAAAAGAATATCCTTCATATCTTTTAAACCATGTAAGGTGAAATGATACGTTAAGACTTAAGACAACTATGTATAAAAGTGAACAGAGTAACTGACATTGGCTGCAAACCAAGTATTTAAATGAACACATCATAGTACCAATCAGTTCAAGGCAAGAGGAGTAAGGACTTACAACAGCAGCTTGAACTGGTGTGCTCATGCCCTTCATCTTGCTGGTGTGGCAATCCTTGAAGATTTGCACTGCATTCGGTTCAGGTTCTTTTTGGTCCGCACGGGCTTTCCTCTGTATTTGGAACAAGTCAATATAGATACGATAATATGGCACCAAAAAAGAAGGAAGTAGCAGCTATTTACAAGAGCCTCACGGTGTGCAATATAGCTACGAGTGTCGGTGTCAAAACCGGCGGATCTCTGGTAGGGGGTCCCGATCTGTGCGTCTTGGGCTAATGGTAACAGGAGGCAAGGGACACAATGTTTACCCAGGTTCGGGTCCTCTCGATGGAGGTAAAACCCTACTTCCTGCTTGATTGATATTGATGATATGAGTAGTACAAGAGTTGATCTACCACGAGATCGTAGAGGCTAAACCCTAGAAGCTAGCATATGATGATTATGATTGTGATCGTCCCCCTAAGGACCAAACTCTTTGGTTTATATAGACACCAGAGAGGGCTAGGGTTTACACGGAGTCGGTTACAAGGAAGGAAATATAATATCCGGATCACCAAGCTTGTCTTCCAAGCAAAGGAGAGTCCCATCCGGACACGGAACATAGTCTTGAGTCTTGTATCTTCACGCTCCAATAGTCCGGACGAAGTATACAGTCCGGCTGTCCGGATACCCCCTAATCCAGGACTCCCTCAGTAGCCCCTGAACTAGGCTTCAATGACGATGAGTCCGGCGCGCAGTTTTATCTTCGGCATTGCAAGGCGGGTTCCATCTCCGAATACTCCAAACTAATTATCGAACACTTAGACCGTGTCCGGATCTGCAAGATGATCTTCATACACCACCATAGAGAGAATGATATTTCACAAATATAATCTGTTGACATCTTTAGACAAAGTGACATGACACTACGGTCGGGTATTATTCAAACCATTTTCCCACAACCAGCCATAGCGCATATTGCGAGGTGGTTTCCTTGGCACGTCTTGTTATAGCAGAGATCATGTCCCCTTATCACGGGATTTCCATCAATACGGGTATGGGTAACCCAACCGCGCAATCAATCATGGCATTTGGGAAATAAGCGGTTGTCAACGGGAAGGTGGGGAGGCGCATCGTTCGTCGCCTCTATAAAGGGATATGGATTCCCTGTTTTCACCCACGCCTTCTTCCTCCTCTGCATATCCATTCCCACACCCTCGAGCTCCAGCGCTCTGGTTCACGCTTTCGCCGCACAGCCAAACATGTCCGGAGCAGGAGGCAAGTGGGTGGCCTCCACCATGAAGGAGGAGCATATTGCAAAGCTTCGAGTGGCCGGGTACTTGGCCGCAGACATCGGCACCGGCTGCCGGACAAAGGGCAGGTCACTCCAACTCTGGAACCCCATGAGAGGGTCATATTTCTCGCCCACTTTATGCGTGGACTGGGATTTCCACTTCATCCCTTCGTCCGCGGGCTCATGTTCTACTACGGGCTAGATTTCCATGATCTAGCCCCAAATTTCGTCCTCAACATCTCGGCGTTTATCATCGTGTGCGAGGCCTTCCTCCGCATCAGGCCTCACTTCGGCCTGTGGCTACGAATCTTCTGCATGAAGCCGAAGATCGTGAGCAGCCAGCAAGCGGAGTGCGGAGGCGCCATGGTGGGCAAGATGCCCCACGTCACCTGGTTTGACGGCTCCTTCACGGAGACCGTGAAAGGGTGGCAATCGGGGTGGTTCTACATCACCGAGCCGCACGACGCCAACTGGCTGCGGTCCCTGAATTCCGATCTGGAACCCCCATGCGGCTTACCTCCTCGAAAAGGAAGGGCCTGGCCTGGGGCGAACCTGCAGAGCTGACCAAACTCCAGAATTGCATCAAGAATATGAAGGACAAGAAAATCAAGCTTGTGAACGTGGTCCAGGTCATGCTTGTCCGCCGGGTTCTTCCGTGGCAAAGACGGGCCTTTAATCTGTGGGAGCTCGTCCCGGCCGAACACCAGACGCTTCAAAAGCTCTAAGGCATGACACACAAAGGCGCCTAGAAGGCGCTGTTCAAGGTCTCCGAAGTACCTCCTCCCACATCTGAGGATCGCGGACTTCACGCCACGCCCCCCCCCCCGTCCGGTGAGTTTTCAGACTACCACTGGATTCAGTTCTTCCCAATGTACTCATGGGGGAATCTTAAGTCATTGTGTGTATTTGGCCAGGAGTATGTGGAGACGGCGGAGCGGATTGACTATCCGGCTCCACTGCCAGAAGGCCCAGCGGATGCTCTCCTAACGGAGATGCTAGTCCCGGCGCCCTACAAGGCGCCGGAGAAGAAGGCCGAAAAGAAGGCCCCGGGGACCAGGGAGGGTCTCCGGCGTAAGGTTGTACCGGAAGCCTTGTCTGAAGACGACGAGGCACACTCCTCCCCCGAAGGGGTGGAAGAAGAGGAAGAGGACGCCCCATCCGGAGAGGATGGGGGGCCTGAGAAGGCGGGCCAGGGGACCGATAAGGGTCCCCGGCGCAAGGCTGTTATACCCTTGTCGTCCGAAGACGACGAGGCAGATTCGTCCCGCGGATGCGGGAGGAAACACGAAGAAACTTTGCCTCCCCGCACTGGGGAGGAGAAGAAGAGGAAGGCCGCCCCAGAGGGGGAGGCTAGGACGTCCAAGAAGGGAAAGGCGTCCCTTTCGGATTACTCCACCACTGCCGCCTATAGCGAGGAGGGGTGGCTGCGCATGGGGAAGCCCCTAGCAAGATCGTAAGTATCCGCACTCTATTGTACTTTAGTGCGACTTTGCTTCATAGTCTTGTTCATAATGCCGAACATATATGCAGTCCGGCCAGGGTCCATCCCGAGGTATCGTCTTCGGATGGGTCCTTGAGTGATTCAACAATCAACTCGCTCCCGACGGCCACTACTCCTAGGCCTGCGGATAACACGGAGGTGTTGTCCCAAAGGCTCCCGGAGCAGGGGGAGGTGACTCTGGAGACGCCCCAAGGCAGAATTCCAGACGCCGGGAACACGGGGTACAGGATCCCCATGGACCATGCTAATGAGAGCCGCCACAAGCCGGGCTCTCAGCCGGATACTGTGCCGGAACCTTCGATGGTTCCGGATTCGGGCTGGCGGTCCCTCGCTAGGGAGGGCGAGCCGTCCGTGCCAATGACTTCCGTTACGCTAGAGGCGTCGGATAGTCTGCTGGAAGCGCTTCGCGGAACTTCCATGGATGAAGAGCACCGTACTCTTATGAGGGCGGTGATTTAGAAGGTTCTGTTTGCCAAGAGAGGACTAACCGAAGCCTGCACCAGCCTCCTGACGGGCTTTGAGGTAAGTAATAAAAATGTAAAATTATCACCCGATAGGTAGTAGCCCCTGATACTCTGTTTGGTGTTCAGAAAGAAGAGCCAAACGGAGGGTCAATTAAAATCCGCAGGAGTCTAATAGTAGGTGTGCCCATGGATAAGCAGGCAGTGCTGCTTGCCGCTGCTGTACACATGGCCGAGGTCACCGGACTCAAACGGGACCTGGAGCAGGCGCAGGGAGAGCTCGGCCTCACGAAAAGGCAGCTCGAAGAGAACAAAGGTTTGTGATTCCCCGTTCTCATATAATAAAGGATAGACAAAATTGGTTATTCTAATGGCAAAGCGTCGTGACTTTGTAATAGGGGCCACCATCGAAGTGGCATCTCTGAAGAAAGCGCTGTCCGAGGCCGAAGATAAGGTGGCCTTGGAGCGCAAGGAGCGCGAAAAGCAAGATGCTAGAGTGGGCAAGGTACAGCAAGAGCTCCAGGAGCTCGGCAAGAAGTTCGAGTCCTTGGAGCATGATCTTAAGATGAAAGAGACTGAGCTTGCGAAGGCCCTTGCGAGTGTGAAAGACGCCAAGGCCAAAGCCGAAAAGGCACAGCAGGAAATCCAGGTGGCCTAGAAGATAGCAGCGGGTAAGACAATCTTTATGCAAAGCAAGCATGTGGAGGAGGCGTTTCTTTTACTTACCCGAATTCGGAGCTCCACAGGGGCATTCGCAGATCTGCCACGCAGCGTATCAGATGCCGCGGAGTTCTACTGTGCCGAGGAGGGGAGTTCAGCAGAGAACCTGTTCTGGTCCCAGTATGCTGGAGCCGAATACCCAATGCCTCTGAGTGACCAACTGAAGCAGTTGGTTGAACTCCACAGGGCGGCCGAAGTGGCTATGAAAGATTTCATAGTCCGGATGTGGCCTGGTGAGCCCCTGCCCACTAGCTACTTCGGCCCGATCATGCGGATGGTAAATGCCTGTCCAAGGCTTGAGGTGATCAAGCGATCTGTTTGCATTGAGGGTGCCTGCCGGGCCTTTGCCCGTGCGAAGGTGCACTAGGGCAAGCTGGATGCGGAGAAGCTGGATAAGGACGGGCCGCCGGAGGGCACGGCGCATCGTTGTCCCAAAAAATATTATGATAGCATGATGAAAGGTGCTCGTCTCGTGGCCGATGAATGTACCAAGGACACGATACTTGAGTAAATGTACTTCTGTCATTGTTGTAATATAAAGACGAAGTTACTTGCGCTATGTAGGCGCTTTTTGATTTAAAATATTACCTTCTGTGCGGCTGATACATCTCCAACGTATCTATAATTTTTGATTGTTCCATGCTATTATATTACCCCTTGTGGATGTTTATGGGCTTTATTTTACATATTTATATCATTTTTGGGACTAACCTACTAACCGGAGGCCCAGGCTGTATTGCTGTTTTTTTGCCTATTTCAGTATTTCGAAGAAAAGGAATATCAAATGGAGTCCAAACGGAATAAAACCTTTGGGAGCGTGATTTTTGGAACGAACGTGATCCAGAGGACTTGGAGTGCAAGTCAAGAAGCAGCCGAGGACTCCACGAGATAGGAGCCCCCCCCCTATAGGGCGCGCCCCCTGTCTCGTGGGCCCCTCGGGCGTCCACCGACGTACTTCTTCCTCCTATATAAGCCTACGTAGCCCGAAAACATCCAGGGAGCAGACGAAACACAATTTCCACCACCGTAACCTTTTGTATCCGCGAGATCCCATCTTGGAGCCTTCGCCGGCGCTCCGCCGGAAGGGGAATCGACCACGGAGGGCTTCTACATCAACATCCTTGCCCCTCCGATGAGTTGTGAGTAGTTTACCACAGACCTACGGGTCCATAGTTATTAGCTAGATGGCTTCTTCTCTCTTTTTGGATCTCAATACAATGTTCTCCCCCTCTCTTGTGGAGATCTATTCGATGTAAACTCTTTTTGCGGTGTGTTTGTCGAGATCCGATGTATTGTGGGTTTATGATCAAGTTTATCTATGAATAATATTTGAATCTTCTCTGAATTCTTTTATGTATGATTGAGTTATCTTTGCAAGTCTCTTCGAATTATCAGTTTGGTTTGGCCTACTAGATTGATCTTTCTTGCCATGGGAGAAGTGCTTAGCTTTGGGTTCAATCTTGCGGTGTCCTTACCCAGTGACAGAAAGGGTTGCAAGGCACGTATTGTATTGTTGCCATCAAGGATAACAAGATGGGTTTTATATCATATTGCTTGAGTTTATCCCTCTACATCATGTCATCTTGCTTAATGCATTACTATGTTCTTATGAACTTAATACTCTAGATGCAGGCAGGAGTCGGTCAATGTGTGGAGTAATAGTAGTAGATGCAGGCAGGAGTCGGTCTACTTGTTGCGGACGTGATGCCTATTTACATGATCATGCCTAGATAATCTCATGATTATTCGCTTTTCTATCAATTGCTCGACAGTAATTTGTTCACCCACCATAATACTTATGCTATCTTGGGAGAAGCCACTAGTGAAACCTATGGCCCTCGGGTCTATCTCTTATCATATTTGCTTCCAATCTACTTTGATTTGCATCTTTACTTTTTGCATCTGTATTATAAAATACCAAAAATATATTTATCTTATGTTACTATCTCTATTAGATCTCACTTTCGCAAGTGGCCGTGAAGGGATAGACAACCCTTTATTGCGTTGGTTGCGGGTTTTTTTTGTTTGTGTAGGTGCATGGGATTTTTGAGGAGCCTCCTACGGGATTGATACCTTGGTTCTCAAAAACTGAGGGAAATACTTACGCTTCTATTGCTGCACCACCCTCTCCTCTTTGAGGAAAACCAAAGCAAGCTCAAGACGTAGCAAGGAGGATATCTGGCGCCGTTGCCGGGGAGGTCTTCGCTCAAGTCAAGACATACCAAGTACCCATCACAAACCCATCTCCCTCGCATTTACATTATTTGCCATTTGCCTCTCGTTTTCCTCTCCCCCACTTCACCCTTGCCGTTTTATTCGCCCTCTCTTTCCCAATCTCCTCCTCTCTTTTCGCTTGCCTTTTTCTGTTTGCCGTGTGTTAGTTCGTTTACCTTGTCACCATGGCTAGTCCTGCTATCCTTATTATCACTCCCAAACAAGAAATTCTCAATTTTAAGCAAAGGGAGGGAGAAAATTTAAAAGATGCTTGGCATAGAATTTGCAATGCCCAATGTAAAGCTTCTAGGAAGCTTTCCACTTCCGTTCTTCTCCGCAATTTTTATGTAGCATTACTCCTTGGAATAGATGTGTTCTTGATATTGCTACCGGAGGTGATTTCATGAGTAGCCATACATTTGATGCTTATAATTCTATGTTAGATTTGTTTGGCCCACCACCTCTTTTGGTCAATGGAACTGTTTTAACTTTGGAACACGTTATGCAACGGTTTGAGATTATTGAAAATAAAATTGCCACTGTTGATTTGATTAAAATTTGGATAAAAAGATTCGTAATCACATTACCCAATTTGGATCTAGGGTTGGAGTTACTTTGAAAAATCTTTAAAAAAATAACCTATAGTTAATGAGAAAATAGATCTAGACTCTGCTAGAATCGGTAAACTTGAGGATATCATTACAAACTTAGGTTCCGCGTTTTCCTCCATGGAAAACACTCACAAACCCTCTACTAAAATTGCCAAGTTTATTTATGTTCCTAAAAATAAGGCTGAATCTTCTAGTAAGGGAGACGCGGATCCCAAATCCATAAGTGTTCGTCCCAATTGTCTCTCTATCGTTAAGGAACCTCTTGCTACCAATGAATCTCTTGAATTTTTGCCTAAAGGATTAGCTATTGCTAAAAAGGGAGAAATCCCTAGAGATCACAAGCGCTCTATTGATGAATTTAGTGCCAAGGATGGCACCCATTAGATCTATCTTTGCTTTTATGCCTAGCTAGGGGCGTTAAACGATAGCGCTAGTTGGGAGGCAGCCCAATTTTCTTTATGTTTTTTGTTTTTGCTCCTGTTTAGTAATAAATCTTGCATCTACCTTCTGTTTAGATGTGTTTTTATCTTTTAATTAGTGTTTGTGCCAAGTAGAACCTATAGGATAACCTATGATGATAGTTGATTTGATTCTGCTGAAAAACAGAAACGTTGCACGAACGAATATAATTTTGTTAAATCACAGAAACGTGCTTTTGCGTTGATTCTTTTTGTTGATGTTCGATAAACAAGTTCTCCAGGACTACCTATTTTGGTAGGATTTTTGGAGTTCCAGAAGTTTGCGTTAGCTACAGATTTCTACAGACTGTTCTGTTTTTGACAGATTCTGTTTTTCGTGTCTTGTTTCCTTATTTCAATGCATCTATGGCTAGTAAAATAGTTTATCAACCATAGGGAAGTTGGAATACAGTAGGTTTAACACCAAAATAAATAAAGAATGACTTCATTACAGTACCTTATGTGATGGTTTTTGTTTCTTTCACTAACAGAGCTTACAAGATTTCCTGTTGAGTTTTGTGTTGTGAAGTTTTCAAGTTTTGGGTAAAGCTTTTATGGACTATGGAATAAAGGGTGGCAAGAGCCTAAGCTTGGGGATGCCAAAGGCACCCCAAGATATGCAAGGATAGCCAAAAGCCTAAGCTTGGGGATGCCCCGGGAAGGCATCCCCTCTTTCGTCTTCGTTCATTGGTAACTTTACTTGGAGCTATATTTTTATTCGCCACATGATATGTGTTTTGCTTGGAGCGTCGTGTATTATATTAGTCTTTGTTTTTTAGTTTACCACAATCATCCTTGCTATACACACCTTTTGGGATAAGCCTACTTGATTAGAATTTGCTAGAATACTCTATGTGTTTCACTTATAACTTTTGAGCTTGATAGTTTTTGCTCTAGTGCTTCACTTATATCTTTTAGAGCACGGTGGTGTCTTAATTTTGAAGAAATTTCTACTCTCTCATGTTTCACTTATATCTTTTTGAGAGTATTTTAGAGTAGCATGGTATTTGCTATGGTTTTAAAGTTGGTCCTAGAATAATGAGTATCCAAGTTGGGTATAATAAAAACTATCATAGAAAAAGAATTGGATGCTATGATCAATATGATGCTTGATAATTATTTTGAGATATGGAGGTAGTGATATTAAAGTCATGCTAGTTGGCTGATTATGAATTTAAAGAATGCTTGTGTTGAAGTTTGTGATTCCCGTAGCATGCACGTATGGTGAACCGCTTTGTGATGAAGTTGGAGCACAATTTTCTTTATTGATTGTCTTCCTTATGAGTGGCGGTCGGGGACGAGCGATGGTCTTTTCCTACCAATCTATCCCCCTAGGAGCATGCGCCTAGTGCTTTGGTTTTTGATGACTTCTAGATTTTTGCAACAAGTACATGAGTTCTTTTGACTAATGTTGAGTCCATGGATTATACACACCCTTTCACCCTTCCATCTTGCTAGCCTTTCTTGTGCCACGCAACTTTCGCCGGTACCATACACCCACCATTTACCTTCCTCAAAACAGCCACCATACCTACCTATTATGGCACTTCCATAGCCATTCTGAGATATATTGCCATGTAACTTTCCACCGTTCCGTTCATATGACACGCATTACTTTTGTCATATTGCTCTTTGCATGATCATGTAGTTGACATCGTATTTGTGGCAAGGCCACCTTCATAATTTTCATACATGTCGCTCTTATTCATTGCATATCCCGGTACACCGCCAGAGGCATTCATATAGAGTCATATCTTGTTCTAGCTTTGAGTTGTAATTCTTGAGTTGTAAATCCATAAATGTGTGATGATCTTCATTATTAGAGCATTGTCCTAGTGAGAAAAGGATGATGAATACTTTGAAAAAAAAGAGAAAGGCCAAAAAGAAAAAAATAGAAAAGGAAAGGCCAAAGAAAAAAAATGAGAGAAAAAGAGAGAAGGGACAATGCTACTATCTCTTTTTCCACACTTGTGCTTCAAAATAGCACCATGATCTTCATGATAGAGAGTCTTATATGTTGTCACTTTCATATACTAGTGGGGCATTTTTCATTATAGAACTTGGCTTGTATACTCCAATGATGGGCTTCCTCAAAAGTGCCCTAGGTCTTCGTGAGCAAGCAAGTTGGATGCACACCCACTTAGTTTCTTTTGTTGAGCTTTCATATATTTATAGCTCTAGTGCATCCGTTGCATGGCAATCCCTACTCACTCACATTAATATCTATTAATGGGCATCTCCATAGCCCGTTGATACGCCTAGTTGATGTGAGACTATCTTCTCCTTTTTTGTCTTCTCCACAACCACCATTCTATTCCACATATAGTGCTATGTCCATGGCTCACGCTCATGTATTGCGTGAAAGTTGAAAGAGTTTGAGATTATTAAGGTATGAAACAATTGCTTGGCTTGTCATCGGGGTTGTGCATGATTAAATACTTTGTGTGATGAAGATAGAGCAACAACCAGACTATATGATTTTGTAGGGATAACTTTCTTTAGCCATAGTATTTTGAACATGATTACTTTGATTAGTATGCTTGAAGTATCACCATTTTCATGTTAATATGAACTTTTATTTTGTATCATTTGGATCTGAACATTCATGCCATAATAAAGAAAATTACATTGAGAACTATGCTAGGTAGCATTCCACATCAAAAATTCACTTTTTATGATTTACCTACTCGAGGACGAGCAGGAATTAAGCTTGGGGATGCTTGATATGTCTCCAACGTATCTATAATTTTTGATTGTTCCATGCTATTATATCACCCCTTTTGGATGTTTATGGGCTTTATTTTACATATTTATATCATTTTTGGGACTAACCTACTAACCGGAGGCCCAGCCCGTATTGCTGTTTTTTGCCTATTTCAGTATTTCGAAGAAAAGGAATATCAAACGGAGTCCAAACGGAATGAAACCTTCGGGAGCATGATTTTTGGAACGAACGTGATCCAGAGGACTTGGAGTGCACGTCAAGAAGCAGCTGAGGACTCCACGAGATAGGAGGGCCCCCCCCTATAGGGCGCGCCCCTATCTCGTGGGCCCCTCGGGCGTCCACTGACATACTTCTTCCTCCTATATAAGCCTACGTACCCTGAAAACCTCCACGGAGTAGACGAAACACAATTTCCACCACCATAACCTTCTGTATCCGTGAGATCCCAACTTGGAGCCTTCACCGGCGCTCGCCCAGAGGGGAATCGACTATGGAGGGCTTCTACATCAACATCCTTGCCCCTCCGATGAGTTGTGAGTAGTTTACCACAAACCTACGGGTCCATAGTTATTAGCTAGATGGCTTCTTCTCTCTTTTTGGATCTCAATACAATGTTCTCCCCCTCTCTTGTGGAGATCTATTCGCTGTAAACTCTTTTTGCGGTGTGTTTGTCGAGATCCGATGAATTGTGGGTTTATGATCAAGTTTATCTATGAATAATATTTGAATCTTCTCTGAATTCTTTTATGTATGATTGAGTTATCTTTGCAAGTCTCTTCGAATTATCAGTTTGGTTTGGCCTACTAGATTGATCTTTCTTGCCATGGGAGAAGTGCTTAGCTTTGGGTTCAATCTTGCGGTGTCCTTACCCAGTTACAGAAAGGGTTGCAAGGCACGTATTGTATTGTTGCCATCGAGGATAACAAGATGGGTTTTATACCATATTGCTTGAGTTTATCCCTCTACATCATGTCATCTTGTTTAATGTGTTACTCTGTTCTTATGAACTTAATACTCTAGATACAGGCATGAGTCGGTCGATGTGTGGAGTAATAGTAGTAGATGCAGGCGTGATGCCTATATACATGATCATGCCTAGACAATCTCATAATTATTCGCTTTTCTATCAATTGCTCGACAGTAATTTGTTCACCCACCGTAATACTTATGCTATCTTGGGAGAAGCCACTAGTGAAACCTATGGCCCCGGGGTCTATCTCTTATCATATTTGCTTCCAATCTACTTTTATTTGCATCTTTACTTTTTGCATCTATATTATAAAATACCAAAAATATATTTATCTTATCTTACTATCTCTATTAGATCTCACTTTCGCAAGTAGCCGTGAAGGGATTGAAAACCCCTTTATTGCGTTGGTTGTGAGTTCTTTGTTTGTTTGTGTAGGTGTGTGGGACTTTTGAGGAGCCTCCTACTAGATTGATAACTTGGTTCTCAAAAACCGAGGGAAATACTTACGCTACTATTGCTGCATCACCCTCTCCTCTTTGAGGAAAACCAACGCAAGCTCAAGAAGTAGTAGTGGCTGTTTATAGAATTCTGAAAGTAGGCCAGTTGTCGGCTTCCGCCCCCACGTAACTATTACCGGGGTGTTCCTGGAAAAACCTGGACACTCTTTATCCAAATGTTTGGTCCCTTAAGGAGGTGTGTGGCGCAGCGAACAAGGCAATCGGACTATGCGACTTTATAACTTTCACTTAGCCATAGAAGTCTACAATTTTGAATTTCGACGAAGCCCCTAGAATTCGGAAAGCCGAATTGGGGCGCTATATATGCCTAAATAGGATGAAGCCAATTCCTCGCCTGAAGCGGAAAAAAATCTTTAAGGATTTTAAGACCTCTCGAACAGCGACCAGCTCTCGCTGCATCATGCCGGTCAGTTTTCGGCTTTCTCTACTGAGGTGCTCGTCCGGAAGAACCGGGACACAATCGCAGTAGTTCTCCCTGCGCTACCTTAGCCGATATAACGGAATGTAAGGTACCAAAACAAGGGAGCCGGGCAAACCCAACTGTTGACCCAAGACGTGATTCGGAGCTGATGCATATAGTGCTATAAGTTCGGGGTGACGCACTATTGAAAGTGTTCGGACTTGTCTTGCCGTACTATGGGGCGCCATAAGAAGCCCCTGGCAAACTGAACGTACCGAGGTGTACAGACGCGATATTAAATAAACATTTATAAGAAAAATGCGCAAAATAGGATTAATAAGCTGACGCTATATATTATCTCCCATTGATGAATAATACGTTTAAGCGTATGTTTACATTGAGTGCGTTTAAGCAGAAGTGAATAGGACTATTTAACATGTCCTATCGAAGGGCAGGCTGCATGTAGGTATATAAAACAGGTATAACGATCATGAACAGATTCCACCTGGGTATTTCCTTTGTGCGCAAAGCCTGTTGCCTCCTTGGTTTTCTCTCCTGTGTAAGTCCGACAATCTGGCTCTTCTGAAGAGGCTGCCCTAAAGCAGTGTCCTGAAAGATAAAAAGGGAGGGTTATGAAGGTATGTTGCGGTTATACCGCACTATTGACTGAGTCACTGTTGCGCCTCCGCCTATGCCCATGGTATTTTGAGTGCGTAATTGTGTACGCGTGGCACGAATGCTGCTTTGATGGGGCTTGAGCGGAGGCCGGACTGCTAGTCGCGCTCTTGGCGTGCCTGGTGATCCTGTTGCAGGGTGCTCCGGACTCGCTTGACGGTGTCCGAGGTTGTCATCACCGGATTGGTGGTTTGTCGAAGGAGGCCGCATTGTACTTCTGCCGTGAGGGCTGGAGTATGTTCTTCTGTACGAAGAGAGCGGTCCATGTTTTCGTTGACTATTATGACCCCGCATGGTCCTGGCATCTTGAGCTTGAGGTATGCATAGTGTGGTATCGCATTGAATCTAGCGAATGCGGTCCGTCCAAGCAGTGGGTGGTAACCACTACGGAAAGGGACGATATTGAAGATTAACTCTTTGTTTCGGAAGTTATCCGGAGATCCAAAGACCACATCCAATGTTATAGAGCCCGTGCAACGGGCCTCTACTCCTGGAATTACACCTTTGAAGGTGGTTTTGGTGGGCTTGATCCTTGAAGGGTCGATGCCCATTTTGCACACTATGTCCTAATAAAGAAGGTTCAGGCTGCTGCCGCCGTCCATAAGGACTCGCGTGAGGTGCAATCCGTCGATGATTGCGTCTAGGACCAATGCAGCTGAACCGCCGTGACGAATGCTGGTAGGGTGATCCCTACGATCAAAGGTGATCGGACAGGCTGACCATGGGTTGAATTTTGGGGCGACTGGCTCCATCGCATAGACGTCCCGTAGTGCTCTCTTCCATTCCCGTTTGGGAATGTGGGTGGTGTAGATCATGTTGACCGTTTTCACCTGGGGAGGAAATTTCTTCTGTCCCCCCGTGTTTGGATGTCGGGGCTCCTCGTCATCGTCGCTGTGTAGCCCCTTGTCCTTGTTTTCGGCGTTTATTTTACCGGCCTGTTTGAACACCCAACAGTCTCTATTAGTGTGATTTGCTGGCTTGTACGGGGTGCCATGAATTTGGCACGAGCGTTCCAGTATGCGGTCCATACTGGACGGTCCCTGATTGTTTCTTTTGAACGGCTTTTCCCGCTGACCGGATTTGGATCCACTGAATCCGGCGTTGACTGCCGTGTCTTCAGCGTTGTCACCATTGTTCTATCGCTTATGTCTGTTGCGCCGTGGCTTGTCGTTATTGTCGCGGACATCCGAGGTGCCGGAATGTGGCGTGGTGCTACTGCGAGCCAACCAGCTGTCCTCGCCCGCGCTAAAGCGGGTCATTAGTGTCGTGAGTGCTGCCATGGACTTGGGTTTTTCCTGGCCGAGGTGTCGGGCGAGCCACTCATCACGGATATTATGCTTAAAGGCCGCCAGGGCTTCAGCGTCCGGACAGTCGACTATTTGGTTCTTTTTAGTTAGGAACCGAGTCCAAAATTTCCTAGCTGACTCTCTGGTCTGTTGAGTAATGTGGCTCAAATCATCGGCGTCCGGTGGTCGCACGTATGTGCCCTGGAACTTGTCGAGGAACGCGTCTTCCAGGTTTTCCCAACTGCCAATGGAATTTGCGGGCAGGCTGTTTAGCCAGTACCGGGCGGGTCATCTGAGCTTAAGGGGGAGATACTTGATGGCGTGTAGATCGTCTCCGCGGGCCATGTGAATGTGGAGAAGGAAATCTTCGATCCATACTACGGGGTCTGTTGTGCCATCGTATGATTCGATGTTTATGGATTTGAACCCTTATGGAATTCATGATCCATCACTTCGTCAGTGAAGCAGAGGGGGTGTGCGGCGCCTCTGTGCCGGGCTATGTGGCTGCGTAGTTCGAATGGGTCTGGGTGGCTGTATTCGGCCCGATCGGACTTGTTGATGGTGTATCCAGCGTGATGGTCATTGTCGGTGTCAAAACTGGCGGATCTCGGGTAGGGGGCCCCGAATTGTGCGTCTAGGCAGATGGTAACAGGAGACAAGGGACACGATGTTTTTACCCAGGTTCGGGCCCTCTCGATGGAGGTAAAACCGTACTCCTGCTTGATTAATATTGATGATATGGGTAGTACAAGAGTAGATCTACCACGAGATTAGAGAGGCTAAACCCTAGAAGCTAGCCTATGGTATGATTGTTGTTCGTCCTACGGACTAAAACTCTCCGGTTTATATAGACACCGGAGAGGGCTAGGGTTACACAGAGTCGGTTACAATGGGAGGAGATCTACATATCGTATCGCCAAGCTTGCCTTCCACGCCAAGGAATGTCCCATCCGGACACGGGACGAAGTCTTCAATCTTGTATCTTCATAGTCCAGGAGTCTGGCCAAAGGTCATAGTCCGGTCATCCGGAAACCCCTTAATCCGGGACTCCCTCAGTAGCCGTTGAACCAGGCTTCAATGACGACGAGTCCTGCGCGCAAATTATCTTCGGCATTGCAAGGCGGGTTCCTCCTTCGAATACTTCATAGAAGATATTGAACACAAGGATAGTGTACGACTCTGCGAAATAAGTTCCACATACCACCGTAGAGAGAATAATATTTTTAAAAATCTAATCTGTTGACGTATTCTGCAGCGTGACATCATGCCATGGCCAAGCCTTTATTCGAATCGTTTCACTGTCCCACCTCAGCGCGTTTAGCGAGGCAGTTTCCTTGGCACGTCTTGTCAAAGCAGAGATCGTGTCTCCTTATTCCGGGATTCTCATCAATACGGGCGTGGGTAACCCAACCGTGCCATTGGTATACCTCTTTAATCGAAAGCGAGTCCCAAACAGTCACGGGGAGGGCTCTTGGTATTCAACCTCTTTATAAAGAGACCAAGGCTCGACTCCTTTGTTTCAATCCCAATCAAATCCGCCTCTCGCCTTGAGTTCCAACACCCAAAGCTCCAGATTCAGGCGCTTCGGACCTTCGACGAGGTCCGGCTCCGACCTTCAAGGCCAGTGGATGCCTTCCTCCGTTACAGAAGAAGACGTGTTAAAGCTAAGAGACACCAGGTATCTAACCGGTGAAATCTTGCATAGGTTGCCTGCTTATGGGCAGGTCATTCCCACTCCCAAGCCCGGTGAGAGCGTGGTGTTCGCGTCTCACTTCCTTTGGTGGCTAGGCTTCCCGATTGACCCCTTCGTGAGGGGGCTCATGTTTTACTATGGGCTGGAATTTCACGACTTAGCTCCGGAGTCCATCCTCCATATCGCATCGTTCATTGTCGTGTGCGAGGCCTTCCTCCATATTACTCCTCACTTCGGATTGTGTCTCAAAACCTTCAAAGTAGAGCCGAAGATGATCGAGGGGCAGCACGCGGAGTGCGGAGGTGCTGTTATAAGCAAGATTGCCGATGCTCCATGGCCCGAGGGCTCTTTTCAGGAGGAGTTCGGCTTGAGGCAACAAGAGTGGTTTTATATCACAGCTCCCAGGGGCACCAAATGGGTGGTGCCTCCTGCCTTTCGCTCAGGTCCCCCACCATAGCTGATGTCATGGGTCAATAAAGGGCTTAACTGGGGGCCGTCCAAGGACGTGCCCTTGTTGCAGGGCCGCATTCGAGATCTCCTAGAAAGAGATATCAATCTGGCCGTTGTGACGCAGGTTATGTTGATTCGTCGCGTCCTACCCTGCAAACGCCGTCCCCTCCGTCCGTGGGAGTTTAATCCGGAAGGACCACGAGCTCTCCAACATTTTATGGGCATGACACCCGTGGAGATGTACAAATTGTTCTTCGGATCACAAGCAATGTGTCCAGACTTGTCCGAGGACGCAGGTCTGAGCTGCAATCGCCCGGATACTCAAGTAAGTAGCCCTGTACCCAGACATGCTATCCGTACATTTATCATAAAATTGCCCTTAAAAGAGCTATCCTTTAAACATGAGTGGATAGCGAAAGCAAAGCTTATCAGGTGTCCGGCCCCCTCCCTGAGACCACGCCGGATCCCGTGTTGACCAGGATGCTGGAGATTGCGCCTTTGGAAGAAGGCGAAGAGGGGAACAAAGAAGCTACCGCCTCCGTGAAGGAGGCTGTCAGGAAAGGAGGAATTGCGAATTCCTCTATCCAGGGAAAGAAGAGGACCGCCTCTGAAGACCCGGAGGCGATGGCCTCAAAGCGGGAGAAGAAATCTTCGTCAAAGGGTCCGGCGCCGGAGGGTTCCCCGGCCGCATTGCGCCCCCAAGGGGATCAGCTCTCCACCGAGCCGTAAGTAAAGAGAGGGGTTTTAAAATGAGAGACATCCCTGTTTTATTTCTGAGGAAGATAACCGAATTTTTACCTTGTAGTTCGGATCTCAACCCTTCTCAGCAGAGCTCATCTTCAGGGGATCTTCATCCGGAGATGATGGAGAGCGGAACGCCTCCCTTAGTTGTACCATCTTGCGAGGCGGGCGACCCCAGGGTGTCGTCTCGGAGGGTTTCTCCGAATCCGGCCTTCGAAAAAGGTCTTCGGACGAGTCCGGCACCGTCCGGTGCACGGTCGGAGGATCTGAAGGATCTGCTCGGGCGAGCGTCTATCTCAGAAGAACACCGTGTGTTGATGAATACGGTGATTAGAAGGATTTCATCCGCAGAAAGCGGATTGTATGAGGCTGCCAGGAGTTTCCTAATAGGTTTTGAGGTACGCGAAATGATGTACCTTTTGACAGATCCACATATATAAAATGTGCCCTGTATAGATAGTAGCCCCTGAGACTCTGTGCATTGTCAAAAATGACGGCGCGCAGAGGATCATAATCCCAGGTATAATATGTCGCCTTTCCTATGTAGGTGGCGAAGTGTTCGGTGGCTAGCCAGACTGATGAATTTGCCAAGCTAAAGCGGCAACTTGACGTGGCAGATGCCGACATCGCGCTTGTCAACGAGCGGCTGGATGAGGCACAAGGTATGTAATGTCTCCAAAGACATTTGGTAAGAGGAGCTTGATGCTCGTACCTTATAACATGTGTGCTTAATGCAGATGGTGTCACTGCCATGGAGAACCTTCGGGCGAAACTTGCCCGAGCCAAGGAGCAAGCCAGAAAAAGTGATGCGGCTGCCTTAAAGGCGGATGAAGAGCTAAAAGCCGAACAGACTGCTCACTGCCAGAGCAAGAAGGAAATGACCGAGCTGGCTGTAAAATTGAAGAATGCTACCGACCGTTGCAAGCTTCTTGAAAAAGAAGATAGGGTGGCACAGAAGGACCTAGAAAAGGTCACTGCCGAGGCCAAGGATACTCGCTCTGCAATGAGAGCTATGAAGGAGGAGCTACGTCAGGCCGGAGATATCACATCTGGAAAGCCCTATATGCTGCGGATGAAGTTCGGGGATCCTAAGTATGCTTCGTTGGACCGGAATTGGAGTGCGGTGAACACTTATCTGGATTTGGCGGCGAGTGGCGCGGACGCGACCGAACACTTCTGGGGTCTAAATGACCATGAATTGGAAGAACTTTTTTGGTCGTAGGTCCACAATCCCAGAGCGCCCACTTTCAGTATCCGATCGTTTGGCCGCATGGGCGGAGCTGAACAGGTTATCCGGACTCGCCATGAAGCATGTCGTGAGTCATCTGTGGCCGAAAGGGCCCGAGCCGAAGAGTTATTTTAGCTTGGTGCAACAGTTCCTTGGTGCGGTGCCGCATATTGATGGAATGAAGAGGTCAGCATGCATAGAGGGTGCACAGATGGCTCTTGCCCGTGTCAAGACATACTGGGCGGAGATGAAGGCCAGTGTTGTTGCATCCCAAGATTCGGACGAAAGCCGAGTGCCTCCCGAGCACTATTTTGAGGAAGTTCTGCAGGGCAATCGTTTAATAGAGACGCAGTGCTCGAAGGATGTTATGTTCGAATAACGTGTATTATTGTAAAACAATGTTTTGATGGAATATAAAAGCTTTTTATACTTGTGCTTTCAAGAATTAGAATACCTCCTGTGCGGCCGTTAATGTATATGTGTATATAACCTGAAAGATGGCAGTCGTTGGCTTCAGCCCCCACGCATATAATGCGGGGGTGTTCGCAGAAGGCGCATTTTCACACTTGATCCAACGTCTTGGTCCTATAAAGGAGCTGATAGCGCAGCGAACTAGGCAACCAGACTATAATGCTTTATCACTTTCACTTAGCCATAGGAGTTTGACAGTGGGGCTACTATATAGCCCCTAGGGCACCGCGCTCACCCGAATTTGGGGCGCGTGTGTGCCTGACCGGGAAACGGCCCTTCGTTAATGTGGAGGAATCCTAAAGATTCCAGCAAGTCATCGAGTGGTTAACCAGTCTCGCGCTATATCATGACAGTCAGTTTTCGGCTTTCTCTACTGAGGTGCTCGCCTAGCCAAACCGGGGCACAATCGCAGTAGTTCTCCTGGTGCCGCCTTAGCTGATGGAGCGGCGGCGTGTGGGAATTTCCAGGAGCAAGCCCCGCATCAGCAAAGGGGTCCGATGGCCACCACAGGCTGCCGCGCCTTCACCCCGAGCTATGGAGTGTTGCATGGCCAGGCAACAGTTCAAGCCGGACCTCCCTCCTCGCTACGACGGCACTGCAGACCCCGTGAAGTTCCTACAGCTCTAGGAGCTGGGCAACGAAGCCGCCAACGGGGACGAAAAGGTCATGGCGAATTGGTTTCCCATGGCGCTCAAGGACGGTGCCCGCACCTGGCTCCTGGCACGATCTCCTCCTGGGACGAGATGCGCACTCGCTTCATCGCCAACTTCCAAGGCACTCACGACCGGCCCCCGACCATGAGTGACCTGCGCCGCATCAAGCAACAGCCAGGAGAGACCCTGCAGAAGTACATCCAGCACTTCAGCAACGCTCGCCTCAAGATCCCCAGGGTGACCGAGGAAGCCATCATCTTAGCCTTCTCTGATGGCGTGTGTGACATCAAGATGAAAGAGGAGCTAGCAATTCATGAAGACCTGTGCACATCCCTGGAACTGTTCAACTTGGAAACCAAGTGCGCCAGGGCTGAGGAAGGGCGCCTCTCCCTCCTCGAGCTTCCGGCTACCGATCCAGAAGAGAAGAAGCCCAAGGTCAAGGACGTGAAGCGTAAGGGAGCTGCCGTGCTCGTAGCAGAGCCAGACACCAAGCGAGGCAGGGATCAGCCTGAGTCATCCAAGGCTAGCCGGTACTGTGTGTACCACGACCTCCACACCCACAACACCAACGAATGCCAAGAGCTCAGGGCCGTGCGAGATGGGCGTATCGGCCGACGCCCCAAGCACAACGATCGGGGCTATGGCCGAGGAGTAGGAAGAAGTGGAGGACGATGGGAAGACCGTGGCCCTCGCCAAGGGTGGCATGACCGACCTCGCGAGGACCGTTGGCAGGACCAGCCTCGCGAGGGAGGTTGGAGGGATCAGCCTCGTGAGGACCGCCCGCACGGCAACGCATGCCTCCCTCCTTTGCCACCACTGCCAAGGAGGAATGAAGACCAGCATCCGGACGAGGGGGCTGGGGGCTTCCAAGAGCCTCCCGCAATTGCTTGCATCCTGGGCGGCGCTCAGGCCCCGGCCTCACAGCGCATCTTCAAGCAGTTTGCTCGCGAGGTGAATGCAGTCCTCCCCAAGCTTGAGGCCACGCGCCCTCTCAGGTGGTCAGCGTGCGCCATCACGTTCAGCTCAGCGGATCAGCTCAAGTGTGCGGCAGGGCTCGGGGGCTCTTTCTTGGAGAGCCACCGAATTTGCCAAGGTCACGAGGGAGGCGCTCGGGCACCACTTGGAGGCATGCTTCAAAGCATGTTTCCCTCAGGAAGGTATGAGGCAAGGAGGGCCAAACCCTCAGGAGTTCATCGCGAGAAACACTCAGGAGCTACAGGTGTTAAGAGTCATGCGCGGCAGCCGCCGCCTACCCGCCGCAGCCCCCCATCCAGGCGAGGATGGTAGGCTGCATGTTTGGATTGATGTACCAGGGCTCAACCGAGTTGCGTCTCAGGAGCGCCTCTGGCCTTCACGCGTGGGGCATTGTGAGGGTCCCCCTCACAGCTACGTTCGCATGCCTTTCGGCCTGCCGAACGCGGCCGCAGCCCATCCGCGCCTGCTGAGGAGCATTCTGGAGGCTCAGGAGGTCAGGCATTGCGCGGTACTGGTGGAGATGGAGATGGCCCTCGAAGATCCACCTGTGCCCCCGGAGCCTCTCGAGGCTCCAGGTCTTGAGAGCTCGTGAGGGTCGACTTCCTCACCGCGCGTCGTCCACTACTTCAGCATCCCTTCATCTTCAACAATATCAGGTGACATCTTTCAAAGTTCCATTATCAGCTGGGAGCGCCCACAGGGCTGCATCATTCCCAGGTCGCATGGGTCCATCCCTGCGGCATGTATCCGTTTTGCTCATGTTCTTTGCTTACCTTGATTGGGGGCGCCCCTCGGGCTTAATTATCCCCAAGCTGCTCGGGCCTGACCCAGTGGCGGTTGCTTTTTCTGCATCTATCTAAATGGATTTGCGCCTTCATGCTTAACATGCTTGACCTAATCGCCTGCTCGTTTGACGCCTAACTTTGGAGCCGCTCGCTCTGGCACGGCACTTGTGTACGGGTCCGTCCCTGCAACGCCCAAAAATCTGAGTGGCCGAGCTCTGGCCGCGGCAGCCCCACAAGGCGCCACCTCACCAGGTCCTCAGTGCCACAATTACTACCTCGGAGCGACCAATGGTTGGTTGGCAACCGTAACGACAGACCTTGTTTCCCCTCGTGATTGGTATGCAGGACCCGCTCCAGGAGTAGCGCTGGGGGCGTCACGAGCTTTCTCTCCTTCTCTCCGGCGCGATCCGCTTGCACGTTAAATGGGGGGCGCGTGAGCATCGTGACTCATGGGTTCTTACTGTTCCCCAGCCCTCACCCCCTGGCCTTGACCCACGGCATCGCGACCTGTCATACCAGCGGCGGCTGAGTTCGCTCGAGGGCCGGGACCTGAGGACGTAGAGCATTAAGGAAAGTGCAGGGAAGAGGAAAGAAGCTCACGAGGCCCTAACCCAGCAATGCCTCAGCTACCGCCATGCAGGCCCGACACTTCGCCAAAAACTACTCCAAACCTACAAGATAAGTCACGCAAGACTGAATCGACTCAGCGCTAAACCGTCGCCTATTGCAGCTTTGTCACGGCAGCATTGCCTGCCTTTCTTGCCCAACGGAGGCTCCTTGAGCGCTAAAGGGGACCTCCTGAGCATCGTGACTCAGGGGCTCTCACTGGACCTTGGGCCGCTCACCTCCTGGCCTTGACCACGGCATCACGACCTGGTATACCAGCGACGGCAGAAGCTTGCCTGGGGATCGGGACCTGCCGGTGTAGAGAACCAAGCCGTTGTGAGGAAAGAAAGGGGGAGCCGATCTGGGACAGGATGAGCATCTCACATCGATTCATAATGAGGATAATAATATTCACAAAAGACATGACCAGCACCTTACATACCCCCGCGGGGTGGTACTTTGATTACTCACAGGGAACAAAAGGTGCTAATCCAGAGGAACGCTAACTACGCGCGCCTCCGCAGGAGACGCCATCATCAACAGTGGGCCGTCAGGCGCCAACGCCAACCCCATCCAGATCAGTGGCGTCGGCGGCCTAATGCAGCTGCCCTGCTCCTGGCGCGACGCGAGCTCGGGGGCTCGTAGCTGTCATCGCTCGTCTTCGGAGTCGCGTGAAGCTCGGCGGAGTCACTAGACCCTCCGGCACCTCCACTGCTGCCTGAGGAGCTGCTGGGGAAGTGGTTGGAAGGCCTGGTCCTCGCCACTCCGATGCCCCGGCCGCCTTCCTTGGGGCAGCATTCCAGCCGGCGCCCTTCCGCGTCGAAGACCTTGAACAACAGCAAGGAGGCGCCATCGTATTCGAGATGGATTATGAGGGCACCCCCTGTCCGGCAGACCCGGGCGATCTCGCCCCAGCCGCGGGTCAGGAAGACCTTGCCCGAGGCGACAACCTCGACCTCCGCCCCGGTCACGGGGGTGCTGCAGTCGGCGTGCTGCAGCCAGAGCTCCCGAGGCCCCCTCGGTGGGATCTCCAAGGCGAAGGAGGGAGGAAGGTGAATCCAGGATTGAGGAGGCATGGCGGCGCGAAGCGCAAGCTCGCGAGAGGAGCCCTCGACATGGACTCCAGGGGGAACGACATGCACCGCCATAACTCGCCGGCATCGGCGGCGGCACCGTTGGTGTCGCTCAACGCCTTCTTCTCCAGGGCCCTCGATTTGGGTGTACAAGGGCAGCGAAAACCCAGGCGGCGGCTTCTCGTACCAGGGCCTTGACGCCTCCTGCCGAGTACCCTCATCTCAGCGGCAGAGGACTAGCGGCTTCTTCGGCAGAAGCGGGTCGGGACCCTCTCGGGGGGGCTTTCCCTTCTCCTCTGCAAAAAACCGGCGGATTGGTGCCATTGGCGTAATGTGGAGCTAGGGCGAAGAAGAAGAAGAAGAAAAGGAGTTGCGGGAAGGGATGGACTGGAAGGGCACGCGCCGTTCCGTACTTATAGCCGGAGAAGGCCAACCGCCGGCCACCACGATCGTAGGTAATCATGATCCATTTTTGCATGCAGGGACTTGTCAAGTCGTGTGGTTGCAAGGCGTCGTGGGGAAGCAGAGACGCCCACGTCCAATCAATCGCCACGCGGCGCCCAAGGCCACAGGGTATTGGGGCCCGCGGCGCTTCGCACTTGCCCCTTCGCTTCTTTGCTAAGCCAAATCCAGGCAGACCTTGGGCCCGGGGGCTACTGTCGGCATTCTGGGAACGGGGATCCCCAGATTTGCCTGCCTGCAACCTGCGGCGTGGCTCAAGTGGGGGCCTAGTGCAACCTAGCTTTATCAGCTCAAGCTCAAGACCCTCGCGAGGGGCCAAGCCTCGCGGGGCAGACGACATGAAGCTTCCCCAGGAGCAGCCTCATCAGGCAGGCTCGCGAGGAGGCGGAGAGATCAAGGCAGGGTACCTCGCGAGGAGCCCGTGACGCAAGCCATGACGATCGAGACCAGGCAGGCGCCGGCCTGCGTAGTGTCCTTGTTTCCCTTTTGGTGCAAAGGGGGCAAGCACAGGCCAAGGCATCAGGCAAAGGTTACCGTTTCGGTGCAACAAGACCAAGACCAGCAGAACGGCAGGATGGAAGTCATCGTGGAGCCCAGGATGGCGTCACCGCCAGAGTCTTTGGCAGTAGAAGACAAACTTTAGTCGGGATAAGTGTACTAGATGTTCCCCTTCAAAATGGCCAATTGTTGGCGCCCTTCCCGCTCATTATTTTGGGAAGATGCCCAGGGTCTCCCTCTATAAATAGAGCTAGCCACCACAAGGCAAGGGAACAGATCGATCAGAGAGAGAGAGAGAGAGAGAGAGAGAGAGAGAGAGAGAGAGAGAGAGATGAGAGACTGAACTCACCCAAGCAGTTCATCGCACCAGCTCAAGAACAGCCCGTCGCAAGGCTATTCTCCCTTTGTATTGTTCATCATCAGCCCCTGCGGCAATCCACCACACCACACACTGGAGTAGGGTATTACACCACAATGGTGGCCTGAACGAGTATAATCCTCGTGTCTCTTGTGTGTTCTTCCTTCTAGCCTAGATTCCTTGCGAGCCTTCGAGACGCGAGTTGGCAGGGGAAAGATCTTCGTGCACACCCCAGAGTTCGAACCTTAAGGGTCTGCCGGAACCCGAAACCCGACAGATACGCATTGGATTATAGATCATTTCCAACAAAACATTCTAGTAAAGTTTTTCTCACACAACAAATAACAAAGCGATGAAATGAACTTCAGCTCAACCACTCGTCGGTGTTGGAAAAACTTGCTTTGAACCAGAAGTGATTCTCCGAGAAGGGCCAGCTACTGTTAATATCCAGACCAATGCAGGACTGATCATCCAGGTTGAAGCGGCCTATGTCAGGACCCACATTGGGACGGTAGGGAAGCATAGTAATGTCCGGGGTATAGATACAGTTGCTTCTCATAAATGGTAGTAACATTGTGTCAACAGCAGCTGGATCGCCTTCCACCATCATTGGATAGTTTTCTCCAAGGAAGAGCGAGTTTCCTCCAAGACTTTCAATACTGAACCAGGGAGAAGGTGTTGGCGCTAGTACACTAGTATCCATCCCGAATACCGTTTAATGGATGTTGGAATAGGTCCCGAGAGTGCGACCATGCGAGACAACACCTGCTTCCTTAGTAACATCAGTAGTGCCCTGTATATAGACAAGAATAGGTGATCCATCTGAATAAGTTGCCAGGCACCATTGAGTATATGGGTCCTGCTCATCCTCATGCTCGTAATCATAAACATGGTCATCTCCCCCTTGGTTATAAAACTTTTCAAGTATAGGTCACTACTGGAGGATGCTGCTAACGCAACACTACGATTAGAGACCCTTCGAGAAACTGTGTGTGATGCAATAATCGCAAACGCTGCTATATGAAAACCATCAAAAATGATGCAAAACATTTGCGATGAATGATACATCAAACATGGTTTGGATTATAGTTGCGTGTGCGATGAGGGGCATACAGTTGATCTGTATGAACTATTTGCGATGAGACAGAACAACAGAAATGGGCAGCCAGATCAAGGTGTGTGCGATATACGGCATACAGTTTGCTCTGAGGAACCATTTGCTATTAGGGAGTGCAACATAAACGGTTAGCCAGATCAAGGTGTGTGTCATATAGGGCATACAGTTCACTCGAACGAACTGTTTTCGATTAGAGAACACAATAGAAATGGTTCAACTTAACAAGATGTGTGTGATACGTTGCAAACAACCGACTCAGATGAACTGTTTGCGATGAAACAAAACAACAGAAATGGGCAGCCAGATCAAGGTGTGTGCGATATACGGCATACAGTTCTCTCCGATGAACCGTTTGCTATCAGGGAGTGCAACATAAACGGTTAGCCAGATTAAGGTGTGTGTGATATAGGGCATACCGTTCACTCGAACGAACTGTTTTTTATTAGAGAACGCAATAGAAATGGTTCAACTTAACAAGATGTGTGTGATACGTGCAACCGACTCAGATGAACTGTTTGCGATGAGAAATTACAACACAGACGGTTAATACAGTTAGTTCGTGTGCGATTCTGTGTGTACAAAAAACTTTGAAAATGCAAACTAGTTGCTTGCGATGGCTAGGAGTATCTCACATGATGCGTCTGCGAGTACTTGCATGCGATGATTAGTAAGCTACACATACGTTTCCTTATGTTAACACTTGTGTGATAAATAACACGTGGCATGATGACCGACAAGTATAGGGGATCTATCGTAGTCCTTTCGATAAGTAAGAGTGTTGAACCCAACGAGGAGCAGAAGGAAATGACAAGCAGTTTTCAGTAAGGTATTCTCTGCAAGCACTGAAATTGTAGGTAATAGATAGTTTTGTGATAAGATAATTTGTAACGAGTAACAAGCAATAAAAGTAAATAAGGTGCAGCAAGGTGGCCCAATACTTTTTGTAGCAAAGGACAAGCCTGGACAAGTTCTTATAATGAGAAAAGCGCTCCCAAGAACAGATGGGAATTATCATTAAGCTAGATTTCGTCACGTTCATATGATTCATGTTCGTTACTTTGATAATTTGATATGTGGGTGCACCAGTGCTTGGGTACTGCCCTTTCTTGGACAAGCATCCCACTTATTATTAACCCCTATTGCAAGCATCCGCAACTACAAAAGAAGTATTAAGGTAAACCTAACCATAGCATGAAACAAGTGGATCCAAATCAGCCCCTTACGAAGCAACTTATAAACTAGGGTTTAAGCTTCTGTCACTCTAGCAACCCATCATCTACTTATTACTTCCCAATGGCTTCCTCTAGGCCCAAATAATGGTGAAGTGTCATGTAGTCGACGTTCACATAACACCACTAGAGGAGAGACAACATACATCTCATCAAAATATCGAATGAATACCAAATTCACATGACTACTAATAGCAAGACTTCACCCATGTCCTCAGGAACAAACGTAACTACTCACAAAGCATATTAATCTTCATAATTAGAGGGGTATTAATATGCATTAAGGATCTGAACATATGATCTTCCACCAAACACTACAAAAAAAATACACTACCATGATGATACGTGTTTGTCACAGTAGGTCGCGTTTTCTGTCATGCATGTACATCCATGATGATTTTATGACAGAATCAAGATAGTCATACATGTGCTGTCGTAGAAGTGTTCCAAGATATTACCAAAATTATCATCACGGAAGTGTCCACTTCCATGACGATAAATCACGCGTCATAGAAGTGCTTTTGTCAAGGGTGACCGACATGTGGCATCCACCGTAACGGGACGCCGTTAACCACCGTTAACCTATCGGGTCTGGTTTTTGGATCCGATAACTCGCTAATAGCCACGACCAATGCCGATTTTCCACGTGTAAAATTCTCATTGGCTGACAGATCCATGCGTCAGCTCCGCGTTGGCACAGGTGTCACTCATCCAACGGTCGAGATGGGTCTATGATATGTTGATACGTGGACCGGACCAAAAGTGGCCATAAAGTTTAAATGGGCTGGCCCAACCAAAGGCCCATAAGATTTAGGGACCATAATGGGCCGGCCCAGCTAAAGGCCCATGGTCACTTCTGGCCCGTTAACAGTCCGCTAAGTAATTGGGCCGAATTACAGCCGGGTGTATTTCTGGCCTGTTAAAGGTCCTGCTTCATTTGGGCCCATTTACAGGACATCAAAACTTTCAGCCCATAAACGACCATGAAGGATTTGGGTCATATTCGGCCATGTCCGACATTCAGCCTGTTAGAGGCCCACTATAGATTTGGGCCACTTTCGGGCTGTTGTCATTTTCGGCCTGTTAACGCCACACAAAAACCATGGGCCATATGTGGCCCAACATCATATCGGGCCCATTAATGGCCCATATAAAAATGACGATAAACTAGCCTGACCGAAGTTCCGGCCTGTTAAAGGCTTGTGTATTAGGTCGGCGCATTTACGGCTCGTCCGAATTTCGGCCTGTCGAAGATCCGCATCGTAAATGGGACACCATTTCGGCCTGCTAAGACCAGTGGGTTATTTGGCACAATCAGGGCCCAATCTCACTTTCGGTATATTAAAGGCCCATGTTTTTATGGGCTCAAGATATTTACACCTGTAAATGGCCTATTTTTACTGAGGGCCCAAATTATGTTTAGGCCTGTTAAAGGCCCACTATGGGCACATGCCTACCAGAAAAATATGAAAGCTTATGCTGATTTAGGCCCAGATATTTTTAGTGGGCTACATGCCAATTTCGGCCCGTAATTGTTTTTAGCCCAATTAGAATGGGCCTGGTGAATGTTGGCATATTGGGCTCCTACCAAGCTTTCGGCCGAATACATTACTAAGATAAACCTACACTACACAAAAATAGCGTCATAATTACTGCAGCCTGTGGCAGCATCATAAATGTTGTATCACAACAAAATAAATTCCAACCATACAACAAAAGGCATGTTGGCATAAATTTTACATTCCTTCCAAATAAAAGCACCATCAGATGTATAGAAGCACAGATCAGTTGACCTGAGTGCTAATGTTTCAGGCTATAGAATCTGATGGAGTAGCACGATCTTCACCTTTTTTCCGCCATTGCTCTTGAACAATGAAGCGAATGTCGGATAGTCTGGTTTCAAAACCATTCATATCTTGACGACATTTGTCAATCACTATTCTTGTTTCCGAAACGACGTCCATTAGGGATTGGACTTGTGTCTGGAGCATAGATATATCACTCTGTATAGCAGGAAGATTTTGTTCAGTAGGCGATTTGGACGAGGTTACCTTGACAACCAACCCAGAATTATACAGGAAGGTGCTTTTTGCACTGTTAGTGGAGAGATACTAACGCACTGCAGCAAGAGGTGACATTGTGCCTGTGGTAGCCTCGTCACTTTCAGGTGGTTGTGGTTGTTCAATCATTTGTTCCATAGCTTCCTGAAAGTTTGAACTTGTAGATTAGTGTACCAGATAAGTTACTAATGAGATAAAACAAACAAAGTAGGTTAAATGTTTATACATAACTTATTTTGGTGAACTACTGTAATACATTAGCATGTATTGTAGTGCCAACTACATAATAAAATCACTTTCGGAACATATGTCCATGTAGCATGCCTATTGTATTGTCTATTTACTCACATTCGTTGACATCTAAGGATAAAGAGACATGGTTTAAAGTAGGATGAACATAGTATGACATCATTCATATCATGGGAAAACAGATATAAAACAAACAGGCTATTTTATCATTGTGTGCGCACATGAACATAACAACTAGATTACAGATCAAGACCAAAAGAATATCCTTCATATCTTTTAAACCATGTAAGGTGAAATGATACGTTAAGACTTAAGACAACTATGTATAAAAGTGAACAGAGTAACTGACATTGGCTGCAAACCAAGTAGTTAAATGAACACATCATAGTACCAATCAGTTCAAGGCAAGAGGAGTAAGGACTTACAACAGCAGCTTGAACTGGTGTGCTCATGCCCTTCATCTTGCTGGTGTGGCAATCCTTGAAGATTTGCACTGCATTCGGTTCAGGTTCTTTTTGGTCCGCACGGGCTTTCCTCTGTATTTGGAACAAGTCAATATAGATACGATAATATGGCACCAAAAAAAGAAGGAAGTAGCAGCTATTTACAAGAGCCTCACAGTGTGCAATATAGCTACGAGTGTCGGTGTCAAAACTGGCGGATCTCGGGTAGGGGGTCCCGATCTGTGCGTCTTGGGCTAATGGTAACAGGAGGCAAGGGACACAATGTTTACCAAGGTTCGGGTCCTCTCGATGGAGGTAAAACCCTACTTCCTGCTTGATTGATATTGATGATATGAGTAGTACAGGAGTTGATCTACCACGAGATCGTAGAGGCTAAACCCTAGAAGCTAGCATATGATGATTATGATTGTGATCGTCCCCCTAAGGACCAAACTCTTCGGTTTATATAGACACCAGAGAGGGCTAGGGTTTACACGGAGTCGGTTACAAGGAAGGAAATATAATATCCGGATCACCAAGCTTGTCTTCCAAGCAAAGGAGAGTCCCATCCGGACACGGAACGTAGTCTTGAGTCTTGTATCTTCACGCTCCAATAGTCCGGACGAAGTATACAGTCCGGCTGTCCGGATACCCCCTAATCCAGGACTCCCTCAGTAGCCCCTGAACTAGGCTTCAATGACGATGAGTCCGGCGCGCAGTTTTATCTTCGGCATTGCAAGGCGGGTTCCATCTCCGAATACTCCAAAATAATTATCGAACACTTAGACCGTGTCCGGATCTGCAAGATGATCTTCATACACCACCATAGAGAGAATGATATTTCACAAATATAATCTGTTGACATCTTTAGACAAAGTGACATGACACTACGGTCGGGTATTATTCAAACCATTTTCCCACAACCAGCCATAGCGCATATTGCGAGGCGGTTTCCTTGGCACGTCTTGTTATAGCAGAGATCATGTCCCCTTATCACGGGATTTCCATCAATACGGGTATGGGTAACCCAACCGCGCAATCAATCATGGCATTTGGGAAATAAGCGATTGTCAACGGGAAGGTGGGGAGGCGCATCGTTTGTCGCCTCTATAAAGGGATAAGGTTTCCCCATTTTCACCCACGCCTTCTTCCTCCTCTGCTTATCCATTCCCACACCCTCGAGCTCCAGCGCTCTGGTTCACGCTTTCGCCGCACAACCAAACATGTCCGGAGCAGGAGGCAAGTGGGTGGCCTCCACCATGAAGGAGGAGCATATTGCGAAGCTTCGAGTGGCCGGGTACTTGGCCGCAGACATCGGCACCGGCTGCCGGACAAAGGGCAGGTCACTCCAACTCTGGAACCCCATGAGAGGGTCATATTTCTCGCCCACTTTATGCGTGGACTGGGATTTCCACTTCATCCCTTCGTCCGCGGGCTCATGTTCTACTACGGGCTAGATTTCCATAATCTAGCCCCAAATTTCGTCCTCAACATCTCGGCGTTTATCATCGTGTGCGAGGCCTTCCTCCGCATCAGGCCTCACTTCGGCCTGTGGCTACGAATCTTCTGCATGAAGCCGAAGATCGTGAGCAGCCAGCAAGCGGAGTGCGGAGGCGCCATGGTGGGCAAGATGCGCCACGTCACTTGGTTTGACGGCTCCTTCACGGAGACCGTGAAAGGGTGGCAATCGGGGTGGTTCTACATCACCGAGCCGCACGACGCCAACTGGCTGCGGTCCCTGAATTCCGATTTGGAACCCCCATGCGGCTTACCTCCTCGGAAAGGAAGGGCCTGGCCTGGGGCGAACCTGCAGAGCTGACCGGACTCCAGAATTGCATGAAGAATATGAAGGACAAGAAAATCAAGCTTGTGAACGTGGTCCAGGTCATGCTTGTCCGCCGGGTTCTTTCGTGGCAAAGACGGGCCTTTAATCTGTGGGAGTTCGTCCCGGCCGAACACCAGACGCTTCAAAAGCTCTACGGCATGACACACAAAGGCGCCTAGAAGGCACTGTTCAAGGTCTCCGAAGTACCTCCTCACACATCTGAGGATCGCGGACTTCACGCCACGCCCCCCCCCCCCCCGTCCGGTGAGTTTTCAGACTACCACTGGATTCAGTTCTTCCCAATGTACTCATGGGGGAATCTTAAGTCATTGTGTGTATTTGGCCAGGAGTATGTGGAGACGGCGGAGCGGATTGACTATCCGACTCCACTGCCAGAAGGCCCAGCGGATGCTCTCCTAACGGAGATGCTAGTCCCGGCGCCCTACAAGGCGCCGGAGAAGAAGGCCGAAAAGAAGGCCCCGGAGACCAGGGAGGGTCTCCGGCGTAAGGTTGTACCGGAAGCCTTGTCTGAAGACGACGAGGCACACTCCTCCCCCGAAGGGGTGGAAGAAGTGGAAGAGGAAGCCCCTAGCAAGATCGTAAGTATCCGCACTCTATTGTACTTTAGTGCGACTTTGCTTCATAGTCTTGTTCATAATGCCGAACATATATGCAGTCCGGCCAGGGTCCATCCCGAGGTATCGTCTTCGGATGGGTCCTTGAGTGATTCAGCAATGAACTCGCTCCCGACGGCCACTACTCCTAGGCCTGTAGATAACACGGAGGTGTTGTCCCAAAGGCTCCCGGAGCAGGGGGAGGTGACTCTGGAGACGCCCCAAGGCAGAATTCCAGACGCCGGGAACACGGGGTATAGGATCCCCATGGACCGTGCTGATGAGAGCCGCAACAGGCCGGGCTCTCAGCCGGATACTGTGCCAGAACCTTCGATGGTTCCGGATTCGGGCTGGCGGTCCCTCGCTAGGGAGGGCGAGCCGTCCATGCCAATGACTTCCGTTACGCCAGAGGCGTCGGATAGTCTGCTGGAAGCGCTTCGCAGCACTTCCATGGATGAAGAGCACCGTACTCTTATGAGGGCGGTGATTTAGAAGGTTCTGTTTGCCAAGAGAGGACTAACCGAAGCCTGCACTAGCCTCCTGACGGGCTTTGAGGTAAGTAATAAAAATGTAAAATTATCACCCGATAGGTAGTAGCCCCTGATACTCTGTTTGGTGTTCGGAAAGAAGAGCCAAATGGAAGGTCAATTAAAATCCGCAGGAGTCTAATAGTAGGTGTGCCCATGGATAAGCAGGCAGTGCTGCTTGCCGCTGCTGTACACATGGCCGAGGTCACCGGACTCAAACGGGACCTGGAGCAGGCGCAGGGAGAGCTCGGCCTCATGAAAAGGCAGCTCGAAGAGAACAAAGGTTTGTGATTCTCCGTTCTCATATAATAAAGGATAGACAAAATTGGTTATTCTAACGGCAAAGCGTCGTGACTTTGTAATAGGGGCCACCATCGAAGTGGCGTCTCTGAAGAAAGCGCTTTCCGAGGCCGAAGATAAGGCGGCCTTGGAGCGCAAGGAGCGCGAAAAGCAAGATGCTAGAGTGGGCAAGGTACAGCAAGAGCTCCAGGAGCTCGACAAGAAGTTCGAGTCCTTGGAGCATGATCTTAAGATGAAAGAGACTAAGCTTGCGAAGGCCCTTGCGAGTGTGAAAGACGCCAAGGCCAAAGCCAAAAAGGCACAGCAGGAAATCCAGGTGGCCAAGAAGATAGCAGCGGGTAAGACAATCTTTATGCAAAGCAAGCATGTGGAGGAGACGTTTCTTTTACTTACCCGAATTCGGAGCTCCACAGGGGCATTCGCAGATCTTCCACGCAGCGTATCAGATGCCGCGGAGTTCTACCGTGCCGAGGAGGGGAGTTCAACGGAGAACCTGTTCTGGTCCCAGTATGCTGGAGCCGAATACCCAATGCCTCTGAGTGACCAACTGAAGCAGTTGGTTGAACTCCACAGGGCGGCCGAAGTGGCTATGAAAGATTTCATAGTCCGGATGTGGCCTGGTGAGCCCCTGCCCACTAGCTACTTCGGCCCAATCAAGCGGATGGTAAATGCCTGTCCAAGGCTTGAGGTGATCAAGCGATCTGTTTGCATTGAGGGTGCCTGCCGGGCCTTTGCCCGTGCGAAGGTGCACTAGGGCAAGCTGGATGCGGAGAAGCTGGTGAAGGACGGGCCGCCGGAGGACACGGCGCATCGTTGACCCGAAAAATATTATGATAGCGTGATGAAAGGTGCTCGTCTCGTGGCCGATGAATGTACCAAGGACACGATACTTGAGTAAATGTACTTCTGTCGTTGTTGTAATATAAAGACGAAGTTACTTGCGCTATGTAGGCGCTTTTTGATTTAAAATATTACCTTATGTGCGGCTGATACATCTCCAACGTATCTATAATTTTTGATTGTTCCATGCTATTATATTACCCCTTGTGGATGTTTATGGGCTTTATTTTACATATTTATATCATTTTTGGGACTAACCTAGTAACCGGAGGCCCAGGCTGTATTGCTGTTTTTTTGCCTATTTCAGTATTTCGAAGAAAAGGAATATCAAACGGAGTCCAAACGGAATAAAACCTTTGGGAGCGTGATTTTTGGAACGAACGTGATCCAGAGGACTTGGAGTGCAAGTCAAGAAGCAGCCGAGGACTCCACGAGATAGGAGCCCCCCCCCCCTATAGGGCCCGCCCCCTGTCTCGTGGGCCCCTCGGGCGTCCACCGACGTACTTCTTCCTCCTATATAAGCCTACGTAGCCCGAAAACATCCAGGGAGCAGACGAAACACAATTTCCACCACAGTAACCTTTTGTATCCGCGAGATCCCATCTTGGAGCCTTCGCTGGCGCTCCGCTGGAGGGGGAATCGACCACGGAGGGCTTCTACATCAACATCCTTGCCCCTCCGATGAGTTGTGAGTAGTTTACCACAGACCTACGGGTCCATAGTTATTAGCTAGATGGCTTCTTCTCTCTTTTTGGATCTCAATACAATGTTCTCCCCCTCTCTTGTGGAGATCTATTCGATGTAAACTCTTTTGGCGGTGTGTTTGTCGAGATCCGATGAATTGTGGGTTTATGATCAAGTTTATCTATGAATAATATTTGAATCTTCTCTGAATTCTTTTATGTATGATTGAGTTATCTTTGCAAGTCTCTTCGAATTATCAGTTTGGTTTGGCCTACTAGAGTGATCTTTCTTGCCATGGGAGAAGTGCTTAGCTTTGGGTTCAATCTTGCGGTGTCCTTACCCAGTGACAGAAAGGGTTGCAAGGCACGTATTGTATTGTTGCCATCGAGGATAACAAGATGGATTTTATATCATATTGCTTGAGTTTATCCCTCTACATCATGTCATCTTGCTTAATGCGTTACTCTATTCTTATGAACTTAATACTCTAGATGCAGGCAGGAGTCGGTCGATGTGTGGAGTAATAGTAGTAGATGCAGGCAGGAGTCGGTCTACTTGTTGCGGACGTGATGCCTATTTACATGATCATGCCTACATAATCTCATGATTATTCGCTTTTCTATCAATTGCTCGACAGTAATTTGTTCACCCACCATAATACTTATGCTATCTTGGGAGAAGCCACTAGTGAAACCTATGGCCCTCGGGTCTATCTCTTATCATATTTGCTTCCAATCTACTTTGATTTGCATCTTTACTTTTTGCATCTATATTATAAAATACCAAAAATATATTTATCTTATGTTACTATCTCTATTAGATCTCACTTTCGCAAGTGGCCGTGAAGGGATAGACAACCCTTTATTGCGTTGGTTGCGGGTTTTTTTTGTTTGTGTAGGTGCGTGGGACTTTTGAGGAGCCTCCTACGGGATTGATACCTTGGTTCTCAAAAACTGAGGGAAATACTTACGCTTCTATTGCTGCATCACCCTCTCCTCTTTGAGGAAAACCAAAGCAAGCTCAAGACGTAGGAAGAAGGATTTCTGGCGCCGTTGCCGGGGAGGTCTTCGCTCAAGTCAAGACATACCAAGTACCCATCACAAACCCATCTCCCTCGCATTTACATTATTTGCCATTTGCCTCTCGTTTTCCTCTCCCCCACTTCACCCTTGCCGTTTTATTCGCCCTCTCTTTCCCAATCTCCTCCTCTCTTTTCGCTTGCCTTTTTCTGTTTGCCGTGTGTTAGTTCGTTTACCTTGTCACCATGGCTAGTCCTGCTATCCTTATTATCACTCCCGAACAAGAAATTCTCAATTTTAAGCAAAGGGAGGGAGAAAATTTAAAAGATGCTTGGCATAGAATTTGCAATGCCCAATGTAAAGCTTCTAGGAAGCTTTCCACTTCCGTTCTTCTCTGCAATTTTTATGTAGCATTACTCCTTGGAATAGATGTGTTCTTGATATTGCTACCGGAGGTGATTTCATGAGTAGCCATACATTTGATGCTTATAATGCTATGTTAGATTTGTTTGGCCCACCACCTCTTTTGGTCAATGGAACTGTTTTAACTTTGGAACACGTTATGCAACGGTTTGAGATTATTGAAAATAAAATTGCCACTGTTGAGTTGATTAAAATTTGGATAAAAAGATTCGTAATCACATTACCCAATTTGGATCTAGGGTTGGAGTTACTTTGAAAAATCTTAAAAAAAATAACCTATAGTTAATGAGAAAATAGATCTAGACGCTGCTAGAATCGGTAAACTTGAGGATATCATTACAAACTTAGGTTCTGCGTTTTCCTCCATGGAAAACACTCACAAACCCTCTACTTGAATTGCCAAGTTTATTTATGTTCCTAAAAATAAGGGTGAATCTTCTAGTAAGGGAGACGCGGATCCCAAATCCATAAGTGTTCGTCCCAATTGTCTCTCTATCGTTAAGGAACCTCTTGCTACCAATGAATCTCTTGAATTTTTGCCTAAAGGATTAGCTATTGCTAAAAAGGGAGAAATCCCTAGAGATCACAAGCGCTCTATTGATGAATTTAGTGCCAAGGATGGCACCCATTAGATCTATCTTTGCTTTTATGCCTAGCTAGGGGCGTTAAACGATAGCGCTAGTTGGGAGGCAACCCAATTTTCTTTATGTTTTTTGTTTTTGCTCCTGTTTAGTAATAAATCTTGCATCTACCTTCTGTTTAGATGTGTTTTATCTTTTAATTAGTGTTTGTGCCAAGTAGAACCTATAGGATAACCTATGATGATAGTTGATTTGATTCTGCTGAAAAACAGAAACGTTGCACGCACGAATATAATTTTGTTAAATCACAGAAACGTGCTTTTGCGTTTATTCTTTTTGTTGATGTTCGATAAACAAGTTGTCCAGGACTTCCTATTTTGGTAGGATTTTTGGAGTTCCAGAAGTTTGCGTTAGCTACAGATTTCTACAGACTGTTCTGTTTTTGACAGATTCTGTTTTTCTTGTGTTGTTTGCTTATTTCAATGCATCTATGGCTAGTAAAATAGTTTATAAACCATAGGGAAGTTGGAATACAGTAGGTTTAACACCAAAATAAATAAAGAATGAGTTCATTACAGTACCTTATGTGATGGTTTTTGTTTCTTTCACTAACAAAGCTTATAAGATTTCCTGTTGAGTTTTGTGTTGTGAAGTTTTCAAGTTTTGGGTAAAGCTTTTATGGACTATGGAATAAAGGGTGGCAAGAGCCTAAGCTTGGGGATGCCAAAGGCACCCCAAGATATGCAAGGATAGCCAAAAGCCTAAGCTTGGGGATGCCCCGGGAAGGCATCCCCTCTTTCATCTTCGTTCATTGGTAACTTTACTTGGAGCTATATTTTTATTCACATGATATGTGTTTTGCTTGGAGCGTCGTGTATTATATTAGTCTTTGTTTTTTAGTTTACCACAATCATCCTTGCTATACACACCTTTTGGGATAAGCCTACTTGATTATAATTTGCTAGAATACTCTATGTGTTTCACTTATAACTTTTGAGCTTGATAGTTTTTGCTCTAGTGCTTCACTTATATCTTTTAGAGCACGGTGGTGTCTTAATTTTGAAGAAATTTCTACTCTCTCATGTTTCACTTATATATTTTTGAGAGTATTTTAGAGTAGCATGGTATTTGCTATGGTTTTAAAGTTGGTCCTAGAATAATGAGTATCCAAGTTGGGTATAATAAAAACTATCATAGAAAAAGAATTGGATGCTATGATCAATATGATGCTTGATAATTGTTTTGAGATATGGAGGTAGTGATATTAAAGTCATGCTAGTTGGCTGATTATGAATTTAAAGAATTCTTGTGTTGAAGTTTGTGATTCCCGTAGCATGCACGTATGGTGAACCGCTTTGTGATGAAGTTGGAGCACAATTTTATTTATTGATTGTCTTCCTTATGAGTGGCGGTCGGGGACGAGCGATGGTCTTTTCCTACCAATCTATCCCCCTAGGAGCATGCGCCTAGTGCTTTGGTTTTTGATGACTTCTAGATTTTTGCAACAAGTACATGAGTTCTTTTGACTAATGTTGAGTCCATGGATTATACGCACCCTTTCACCCTTCCATCATTGCTAGCCTTTCTTGTGCCACGCAACTTTCGCCGGTACCATACACCCACCATTTACCTTCCTCAAAACAGCCACCATACCTACCTATTATGGCACTTCCATAGCCATTCCGAGATATATTGCCATGTAACTTTCCACCGTTCCGTTCATATGACACGCATTACTTTTGTCATATTGCTCTTTGCATGATCATGTAGTTGACATCGTATTTGTGGCAAGGCCACCTTCATAATTTTCATACATGTCGCTCTTATTCATTGCATATCCCGGTACACCGCCGGAGGCATTCATATAGAGTCATATCTTGTTCTAGCTTTGAGTTGTAATTCTTGAGTTGTAAATCCATAAATGTGTGATGATCTTCATTATTAGAGCATTGTCCTAGTGAGAAAATGATGATGAAAACTATGAAAAAAAAGAGAAAGGACAAAAAGAAAAAAAAGAAAATGAAAGGCCAAAGAAAAAAAAGAAAAAAAGAAAAAAAATGAGAGAAAAAGAGAGAAGGGACAATGCTACTATCTCTTTTTCCACACTTGTGCTTCAAAATAGCACCATGATCTTCATGATAGAGAGTCTTATATGTTGTCACTTTCATATACTAGTGGGGCATTTTTCATTATAGAACTTGGCTTGTATATTCCAATGATGGGCTTCCTCAAAAGTGCCCTAGGTCTTCGTGAGCAAGCAAGTTGGATGCACACCCACTTAGTTTCTTTTGTTGAGCTTTCATATATTTATAGCTCTAGTGCATCCGTTGCATGGCAATCCCTACTCACTGACATTAATATCTATTAATGGGCATCTCCATAGCCCGTTGATACGCCTAGTTGATGTGAGACTATCTTCTCCTTTTTTGTCTTCTCCACAACCACCATTCTATTCCACATATAGTGCTATGTCCATGGCTCACGCTCATGTATTGCGTGAAAGTTGAAAGAGTTTGAGATTATTAAGGTATGAAACAATTGCTTGGCTTGTCATCGGGGTTGTGCATGATTAAATACTTTGTGTGATGAAGATAGAGCAACAACCAGACTATATGATTTTGTAGGGATAACTTTCTTTAGCCATAGTATTTTGAACATGATTACTTTGATTAGTATGCTTGAAGTATCACCATTTTCATGTTAATATGAACTTTTATTTTGTATCATTTGGATCTGAACATTCATGCCATAATAAAGAAAATTACATTGAGAACTATGCTAGGTAGCATTCCACATCAAAAATTCACTTTTTATGATTTACCTACTCGAGGACGAGCAGGAATTAAGCTTGGGGATGCTTGATATGTCTCCAACGTATCTATAATTTTTGATTGTTCCATGCTATTATATCACCCCTTTTGGATGTTTATGGGCTTTATTTTACATATTTATATCATTTTTGGGACTAACCTACTAACTGGAGGCCCAGCCCATATTGCTGTTTTTTTGCCTATTTCAGTATTTCGAAGAAAAGGAATATCAAACGGAGTCCAAACGGAATGAAACCTTCGGGAGCATGATTTTTGGAACGAACGTGATCCAGAGGACTTGGAGTGCACGTCAAGAAGCAGCCGAGGACTCCACGAGATAGGAGGGCCCCCCCTATAGGGCGCGCCCCTATCTCGTGGGCCCCTCGGGCGTCCACCGACGTACTTCTTCCTCCTATATAAGCCTACGTACCCTGAAAACCTCCACGGAGTAGACGAAACACAATTTCCACCACCATAACCTTCTGTATCCGTGAGATCCCAACTTGGAGCCTTCACCGGCGCTCCCCCAGAGGGGAATCAACTATGGAGGGCTTCTACATCAACATCCTTGCCCCTCCGATGAGTTGTGAGTAGTTTACCACAAACCTACGGGTCCATTGTTATTAGCTAGATGGCTTCTTCTCTCTTTTTGGATCTCAATACAATGTTCTCCCCCTCTCTTGTGGAGATCTATTCGATGTAAACTCTTTTTGCGGTGTGTTTGTCGAGATCCGATGAATTGTGGGTTTATGATCAAGTTTATCTATGAATAATATTTGAATCTTCTCTGAATTCTTTTATGTATGATTGAGTTATCTTTGCAAGTCTCTTCGAATTATCAGTTTGGTTTGGCCTACTAGATTGATCTTTCTTGCCATGGGAGAAGTGCTTAGCTTTGGGTTCAATCTTCCGGTGTCCTTACCCAGTTACAGAAAGGGTTGCAAGGCACGTATTGTATTGTTGCCATCGAGGATAACAAGATGGGTTTTATACCATATTGCTTGAGTTTATCCCTCTACATCATGTCATCTTGTTTAATGCGTTACTCTGTTCTTATGAACTTAATACTCTCAGATGCAGGCATGAGTCGGTCGATGTGTGGAGTAATAGTAGTAGATGCAGGCAGGAGTCGGTCTACTTGTTGCGGACGTGATGCCTATATACATGATCATGCCTAGACAATCTCATAATTATTCTCTTTTCTATCAATTGCTCGATAGTAATTTGTTCACCCACCGTAATACTTATGCTATCTTGAGAGAAGCCACTAGTGAAACCTATGGCCCCCGGGTCTATCTCTTATCATATTTGCTTGCAATCTACTTTTATTTGCACCGTTACTTTTTGCATCTATATTATAAAATACCAAAAATATATTTATCTTATCTTACTATCTCTATTAGATCTCACTTTCGCAAGTAGCCGTGAAGGGATTGAAAACCCCTTTATTGCGTTGGTTGTGAGTTCTTTGTTTGTTTGTGTAGGTGTGTGGGACTTTTGAGGAGCCTCCTACTGGATTGATACCTTGGTTCTCAAAAACCGAGGGAAATACTTACGCTACTATTGCTGCATCACCCTCTCCTCTTCGAGGAAAACCAACGCAAGCTCAAGAAGTAGTAGTGGCTGTTTATAGAATTCTGAAAGTAGGTCAGTTGTCGGCTTCCGCCCCCACGTAACTATTACCGGGGTGTTCCTGGAAAAACCCGGACACTCTTTATCCAAATGTTTGGTCCCTTAAGGAGGTGTGTGGCGCAGCGAACAAGGCAATCGGACTATGCGACTTTATAACTTTCACTTAGCCATAGAAGTCTACAATTTTGAATTTCGACGAAGCCCCTAGAATTCGGAAAGCCGAATTGGGGCGCTATATACGCCTAAATCGGACGAAGCCAATTCCTCGCCTGAAGCGGAAAAAATCTTTAAGGATTTTAAGACCTCTCGAACAGCGACCAGCTCTCGCCGCATCATGCCGGTCAGTTTTCGGCTTTCTCTACTGAGGTGCTCGTCCGGAAGAACCGGGACACAATCGCAGTAGTTCTCCCTGCGCTACCTTAGCCGATATAACGGAATGTAAGGTACCAAAACAAGGGAGCCGGGCAAACCCAACTGTTGACCCAAGACGTGATTCGGAGCTGATGCATATAGTGCTATAAGTTCGGGGTGACGCACTATTGAAAGTGTTCGGACTTGTCTTGCCGTACTATGGGGCGCCATAAGAAGCCCCTGGCAAACTGAACGTACCGAGGTGTACAGACGCGATATTAAATGAACATTTATAAGAAAAATGTGCAAAATAGGATTAATAAGCTGACGCTATATATTATCTCCCATTGATGAATAATACGTTTAAGCGTATGTTTACATTGAGTGTGTTTAAGCAGAAGTGAATAGGACTATTTAACATGTCCTATCGAAGGGCAGGCTGCATGTAGGTATATAAAACAGGTATAACGATCATGAACAGATTCCACCTGGGTATTTCCTTTGTGCGCAAAGCCTGTTGCCTCCTTGGTTTTCTCTCCTGTGTAAGTCCGACAATCTGGGTCTTCTGAAGAGGCTGCCCTAAAGCAGTGTCCTGAAAGATAAAAAGGGAGGGTTATGAAGGTATGTTGCGGTTATACCGCACTATTGACTGAGTCACTGTTGCGCCTCCGCCTATGCCCATGGTATTTTGAGTGCGTAATTGTGTACGCGTGGCACGAATGCTGCTTTGATGGGGCTTGAGCGGAGGCCGGACTGCTAGTCGCGCTCTTGGCGTGCCTGGTGATCCTGTTGCAGGGTGCTCCGGACTCGCTTGACGGTGTCCGAGGTTGTCATCGCCGGATTGGTGGTTTGTCGAAGGAGGCCGCATTGTACTTCTGCCGTGAGGGCTGGAGTATGTTCTTCTGTACGAAGAGAGCGGTCCATGTTTCCGTTGACTATTATGACCCCGCACGGTCCTGGCATCTTGAGCTTGAGGTATGCATAGTGTGGTATCGCATTGAATCTAGCGAATGCGGTCCGTCCAAGCAGTGCGTGGTAACCACTACGGAAAGGGACGATATTGAAGATTAACTCTTCGTTTCGGAAGTTATCCGGAGATCCAAAGACCACTTCCAATGTTATAGAGCCCGTGCAACGGGCCTCTACTCCTGGAATTACACCTTTGAAGGTGGTTTTGGTGGGCTTGATCCTTGAAGGGTCGATGCCCATTTTGCACACTATGTCCTAATAAAGAAGGTTCAGGCTGCTGCCGCCGTCCATAAGGACTCACGTGAGGTGGAATCCGTCGATGATTGGGTCTAGGACCAAAGCGGCTGAACCGCCGTGACAAATGCTGGTAGGGTGATCCCTATGATCAAAGGTGATCGGACAGGCTGACCATGGGTTGAATTTTGGGGCGACTGGCTCCATCGCATAGACGTCCCGTAGTGCTCTCTTCCATTCCCGTTTGGGAATGTGGGTGGTGTAGATCATGTTGACCGTTTTCACCCGGGGAGGAAATTTCTTCTGTCCCCCCGTGTTTGGATGTTGGGGCTCCTCGTCATCGTCGCTGTGCAGCCCCTTGTCCTTGTTTTCAGCGTTTATTTTACCGGCCTGTTTGAACACCCAACAGTCTCTATTAGTGTGATTTGCTGGCTTGTACGGGGTGCCATGAATTTGGCACGAGCATTCCAGTATGCGGTCCATACTGGACGGTCCCTGATTGTTTCTTTTGAACGGCTTTTTCCATTGACCGGATTTGGATCCGCTGAATCCGGCGTTGACTGCCGTGTCTTCAGCGTTGTCACCATTGTTCTATCGCTTATGTCTGTTGTGCCGTGGCTTGTCGTTATTGTCACGGACATCCGAGGTGCCGGAATGTGGCGTGGTGCTACTGCGAGCCAACCAGCTATCCTCGCCCGCGCTAAAGCGGGTCATTAGTGTCGTGAGTGCTTCCATGGACTTGGGTTTTTCCTGGCCGAGGTGTCGGGCGAGCCACTCATCACGGATATTATGCTTAAAGGCCGCCAGGGCTTCGGCGTCCGGACAGTCGACTATTTTGTTCTTTTTAGTTAGGAACCGAGTCCAAAATTTCCTAGCTGACTCTCTGGTCTGTTGAGTAATGTGGCTCAAATCATCGGCGTCCGGTGGTCGCACGTATGTTCCCTAGAAGTTGTCGAGGAACGCGTCTTCCAGGTTTTCCCAACTGCCAATGGAATTTGCGGGCAGGCTGTTTAGCCAGTACCGGGCGGGTCATCTGAGCTTAAGGGGGAGATACTTGATGGCGTGTAGATCGTCTCCACGGGCCATGTGAATGTGGAGAAGTAAATCTTCGATCCATACTGCGGGGTCTGTTGTGCCATCGTATGATTCGATGTTTATGGGTTTGAACCCTTATGGAATTCATGATCCATCACTTCGTCAGTGAAGCAGAGGGGGTGTGCGGCGCCTCTGTGCCGGGCTATGAGGCTGCGCAGTTCGAATGGGTCTGGGTGGCTGTATTCGGCCCGGTCAGACTTGTTGATGGTGTATCCGTCGTGATGGTCATTGTCGGTGTCAAAACTGGCGGATCTCGGGTAGGGGGCCCCGAATTGTGCGTCTAGGCGGATGGTAACAGGAGACAAGGGACACGATGTTTTTACCCAGGTTCGGGCCCTCTCGATGGAGGTAAAACCCTACTCCTGCTTGATTAATATTGATGATATGGGTAGTACAAGAGTAGATCTACCACGAGATTAGAGAGGCTAAACCCTAGAAGCTAGCCTATGGTATGATTGTTGTTCGTCCTACGGACTAAAACTCTCCGGTTTATATAGACACCGGAGAGGGCTAGGGTTACACAGAGTCGGTTACAATGGGAGGAGATCTACATATCGTATCGCCAAGCTTGCCTTCCACGCCAAGGAATGTCCCATCCGGACATGGGACGAAGTCTTCAATCTTGTATCTTCATAGTCCAGGAGTCTGGCCAAAGGTCATAGTCCGGTCATCCAGACACCCCTTAATCCGGGACTCCCTCAGTAGCCCCTGAACCAGGCTTCAATGACGACGAGTCCTGCGCGCAAATTATCTTCGGCATTGCAAGGCGGGTTCCTCCTTCGAATACTTCATAGAAGATATTGAACACAAGGATAGTGTACGACTCTGCGAAATAAGTTCCACATACCACCGTAGAGAGAATAATATTTGTACAAATCTAATCTGTTGACGTATTCTGCAGCGTGACATCATGCCATGGCCAAGCCTTTGTTCGAATCGTTTCACTGTCCCACCTCAGCGCGTTTAGCGAGGCAGTTTCCTTGGCACGTCTTGTCAAAGCAGAGATCGTGTCTCCTTATTCCGGGATTCTCATCAATACGGGCGTGGGTAACCCAACCGTGCCATTGGTATACCTCTTTAATCGAAAGCGAGTCCCAAACAGTCACGGGGAGGGCTCTTGGTATTCAACCTCTTTATAAAGAGACCAAGGCTCGACTCCTTTGTTTCAATCCCAATCAAATCCGCCTCTCGCCTTGAGTTCCAACACCCAAAGCTCCAGATTCAGGCGCTTCGGACCTTCGACGAGGTCCGGCTCCGACCTTCAAGGCCAGTGGATGCCTTCCTCCGTTACGGAAGAAGACGTGTTAAAGCTAAGAGACACCAGGTATCTAACCGGTGAAATCTTGCATAGGTTGCCTGCTTACGGGCAGGTCATTCCCACTCCCAAGCCCGGTGAGAGCGTGGTGTTCGCGTCTCACTTCCTTCGGTGGCTAGGCTTCCCGATTGACCCCTTCGTGAGGGGGCTCATGTTTTACTATGGGCTGGAATTTCACGACTTAGCTCCGGAGTCCATCCTCCATATCGCATCGTTCATTGTCGTGTGCGAGGCCTTCCTCCATATTACTCCTCACTTCGGATTGTGTCTCAAAACCTTCAAAGTAGAGCCGAAGACGATCGAGGGGCAGCACGCGGAGTGTGGAGGTGCTGTTATAAGCAAGATTGCCGATGCTCCATGGCCCGAGGGCTCTTTTCAAGAGGAGTTCGGCTTGAGGCAACAAGAGTGGTTTTATATCACAGCTCCCAGGGGCACCAAATGGGTGGCGCCTCCTGCCTTTCGCTCAGGTCCCCCACCATAGCTGGTGTCATGGGTCAATAAAGGGCTTAACTGGGGGCCGTCCAAGGACGTGCCCTTATTGCAGGGCCGCATTCGAGATCTCCTAGAAAGAGATATCAATCTGGCCGTAGTGACGCAGGTTATGTTGATTCGTCGCGTCCTGCCCTGCAAACGCCGTCCCCTTCGTCCGTGGGAGTTTAATCCGGAAGGACCACGAGCTCTCCAACATTTTATGGGCATGACACCCGTGGAGATGTACAAATTGTTCTTCGGATCACAAGCAATGTGTCCAAACTTGTCCGAGGACGCAGGTCTGAGCTGCAATCGCCCGGATACTCAAGTAAGTAGCCCTGTACCCAGACATGCTATCCGTACATTTATCATAAAATTGCCCTTAAAAGAGCTATCCTTTAAACATGAGTGGATAGCGAAAGCAAAGCTTATCAGGTGTCCGGCCCCCTCCCTGAGACCACGCCGGATCCCGTGTTGACCAGGATGCTGGAGATTGCGCCTTTGGAAGAAGGCGAAGAGGGGAACAAAGAAGCTACCGCCTCCGCGAAGGAGGCTGTCAGGAAAGGAGGAATTGCGAATTCCTCTATCCAGGGAAAGAAGAGGACCGCCTCTGAAGACCCGGAGGCGATGGCCTCAAAGCGGGGGAAGAAATCTTCGTCAAAGGGTCCGGCGCCGGAGGGTTCCCCGGCCGCATTGCGCCCCCAAGGGGATCAGCTCTCCACCGAGCCGTAAGTAAAGAGAGGGGTTTTAAAATGAGAGACATCCCTGTTGAAGATAACCGAATTTTTACCTTGTAGTTCGGATCTCAACCCTTCTCAGCAGAGCTCATCTTCAGGGGATCTTCATCCGGAGATGATGGAGAGCGGAACGCCTCCCCCAGTTGTACCGTCTTGCGAGGCGGGCGACCCCAGGGTGTCGTCTCGGAGGGTTTCTCCGAATCCGGCCTTCGAAAAAGGTCTTCGGACGAGTCCGGCACCGTCCGGTGCACGGTCGGAGGAGCTGAAGGATCTGCTCGGGCGAGCGTCTATCTCAGAAGAACACCGTGTGTTGATGAATACGGTGATTAGAAGGATTTCATCCGCGGAAAGCGGATTGTATGAGGCTGCCAGGAGTTTACTGATAGGTTTTGAGGTAAGCGAAATGATGTACCTTTTGACAGATCCACATATATAAAATGCACCCTGTATAGATAGTAGCCCCTGAGACTCTGTGCGTTGTCAAAAATGACGGCGCGCAGAGGATCATAATCCCAGGTATAATATGTCGCCTTTCCTATGTAGGTGGCGAAGTGTTCGGTGGCTAGCCAGACTGATGAATTTGCCAAGCTAAAGCGGCAACTTGACGTGGCAGATGCCGACATCGCGCTTGTCAACGAGCGGCTGGACGAGGCACAATGTATGTAATGTCTCCAAAGACATTTGGTAAGAGGAGCTTGATGCTCGTACCTTATAACATGTGTGCTTAATGCAGATGGTGCCGCTGCCATGGAGAACCTTCGGGCGAAACTTGCCCGAGCCAAGGAGCAAGCCAGAAAAAGTGATGCGGCTGCCTTAAAGGCGGATGAAGAGCTAAAAGCCGAACAGACTGCTCACTGCCAGAGCAAGAAGGAAATGACCGAGCTAGCTGTAAAATTGAAGAATGCTGCCGACCGTTGCAAGCTTCTTGAAAAAGAAGATAGGGTGGCACAGAAGGACCTGGAAAAGGTCACTGCCGAGGCCAAGGATACTCGCTCTGCAATGAGAGCTATGAAGGAGGAGCTACGTCAGGCTGGAGATATCACGTCTGGAAAGCCCTATATGCTGCGGATGAAGTTCGGGGATCCTAAGTATGCTTCGTTGGACCGGAATTGGAGTACGGTGAACACTTATCTGGATTTGGCGGCGAGTGGCGCGGACGCGACCGAACACTTCTGGGGTCTAAATGACCATGAATTGGAAGAACTTTTTTGGTCGCAGGTCCACAATCCTAGAGCGCCCACTTTCAGTATCCGATCGTTTGGCCGCATGGGCGGAGCTGAACAGGTTATCCGGACTCGCCATGAAGCATGTCGTGAGTCATCTGTGGCCGAAAGGGCCCGAGCCGAAGAGTTATTTTAGCTTGGTGCAACAGTTCCTTGGTGCGGTGCCGCATATTGATGGAATGAAGAGGTTAGCATGCATAGAGGGTGCACAGATGGCTCTTGCCCGTGTCAAGACATACTGGGCGGAGATGAAGGCCAGTGTTGTTGCATCGCAAGATTCGGACGAAAGCCGAGTGCCTCCCGAGCACTATTTTGAGGAAGTTCTGCAGGGCGATCGTTTAATAGAGACGCAGTGCTCGAATGATGTTATGTTCGAATAACGTGTATTATTGTAAAACAATGTTTTGATGGAATATAAAAGCTTTTTATACTTGTGCTTTCAAGAATTAGAATACCTCCTGTGCGGCCGTTAATGTATATGTGTATATATCCTGAAAGATGGCAGTCGTTGGCTTCAGCCCCCACGCATATAATGGGGGGTGTTCGCAGAAGGCGCATTTTCACACTTGATCCAACGTCTTGGTCCTATAAAGGAGCTGATAGCGCAGCGAACTAGGCAACCGGACTATAATGCTTTATCACTTTCACTTAGCCATAGGAGTTTGACAGTGGGGCTACTATATAGCCCCTAGGGCACCGCGCTCACCTGAATTTGGGGCGCGTGTGTGCCTGACCGGGAAACGGCCCTTCGTTAATGTGGAGGAATCCTAAAGATTCCAGCAAGTCATCGAGTGGTTAACCAGTCTCGCGCTATATCATGACAGTTAGTTTTCGGCTTTCTCTACTGAGGTGCTCGCCTGGCCGAACCGGGGCACAATCGCAGTAGTTCTCCTGGTGCCGCCTTAGCCGATGGAGCGGAACATAAGGCAGCAAAACATAGGAGCCGGGCAAACCCAACATTTGACCAAATACATGATTAGGAGCTGATGCATATAAGGCCAAACTCGCGACGCCGAACACTCCCTAAGGTATTCAGTCTTTATGAAAACAGGCTGAACAAAAGCCCTTGGTAAGAAGCCCCTAGTGTCCAGGTACGCGCAAATTTCTGACGTGGCCACATGCCAAGACGCCAACCTCCTCCTTGGCTATAACAAGAAACTGGGGGATGTGTATCAACAAGAGACAGTGAAAAAGGTTTACGCAGGGTCTTAATCTGAAAAGAATCCTTGGAATGGGTCCCTACTGCACGTCTGCGCCTGTGTCTCTGTTGTGCCGTATCCTGGACGGGTGTAGCACGGTGCTCCTCTGTAAAAGAGAGGACCTTAGTTGAAAACAATCGTGCGAAAAATCTATGTTATATTAAATAAACAAAGTATAATTCAGAAAATGGGTAGAATTGAGCTTTATTGTTTCTTGGTGTAAACGCGTCAAGCCCCTTGTACAGGGGTATGCGGCTAGTAAGCCTTTGTATGTTTACGCCGGACTCGTCTAACCATGTTCGGGGTCTTGAACGACCTGTTTAGGTGCTTTAACTAGTAAAGCTGGTCTAGTGTGTGGCTATCAAGGTGGCCGCACCGTCTCCCGCGCTCGAGGAACACTCGATATTTCCCTTTAATGAGATGATGCCTCGCGGACCGGTCATTTTAAGTGTAAGGAATGCATAATGCGGTATTGCGTTAAAGAAGACGAAAGCTTCACGTCGCAGTAGTTCTTGATAGCTACTTATGATTGGGGCGATGTGGAAGGTTAGGTTTTCGCTTCGGAAGTTGTCGGGGGAGCCGAACACAACTTCTAACAAGAGGGAACCCGTACAACGGGTATCTGGGCCTGGCGTTACCCCTTGAAAGGAAGTGTTGCCATGGCGAATTATTGTTGGGCTTATCCCCATTTTGCGGATTGTGTCCTGGTATAGCAGGTTTAGATCGCTGCCGCCGTCCATTAGGACTTGTCTAAAGTGGAGTCCGTCAATTATCGGATCTAATACCAAGGCAGTCCAGCCTGCATTCCGGATACTTCTAGAGTAATCCTGATGATCGAAGGTGATTGGTTGCAACAACCAGTGGCGGGACTCCTCTAGGACAGGCCGTATGGCGCGTATCTCCGTAGGCGCCACTCTGTTTTTCCATTTTGTCACGTGAAGTGAATTTACTGTTTTGACTTCTTGCGGGAACTTCTTTTGTTCTCTGGTGCTCTGCTTGTGGGGTTCGTCGTCGTCCTCGCTTAGTATGTCGAGCCCCTTGTGTTCGGTGTTATGTTTGCCGGATTGCTTGAAGACCCAACAATCTCTGTGGGTGTAGTTTGCAGGCCTCCCGGGAGTACTGTGGATTTGGCATATTTTGTCCAAGATTTTGTTGAGGTTGGATAGCTCGTCCCTATTATCCTTGGGGGGCGGCTTTTTCTGATTCTGCCGAGAGCTTTTGAATCCGGCGTTGACTGCCATGCTCTTCGGGCTGCTTCCCTTGGTCCGGCGCTGGTCCTTGCTACGTCGCGGTTTCCCGTTTCCATCCCTAGATCCGGATGTACTTGGATCGCTGGTGCTGCTCCTTGCCAACCAGCTATCTTCTCCCGCGCAAAAGCGGGTCATGAGGCTTGTTAATGCGGCCATTGTTCTTGGCTTTTCTTGGCCGAGGTCTCTGGCGAGCCATTCGTCCTGGACGCTGTGCTTGAAAGCTGCTAAGGCTTCGGCGTCCGGACAGTCGACTATGTGGTTCTTTTTAGTAAGAAATCTGTTCTAGAGTTTCCGGGCTGACTCTCCGGTTTGTTGAGTTATATGACTTAGATAGTCTGCATCCGGAGGTCGGACATAAGTCCCTTGAAAATTTGCCCGAAAAGCGTCCTCGGGCTCTTCCCAACTTCCTATGGTGTTTTCGGAAAGGCTTTTAAGCCAATGCCGGGCTCTCAATGAAAGCACCAATGTCGGTGTCAAAACCGGCGGATCTCGGGTAGGGGGTCCCGAACTGTGCGTCTAGGCGGATGGTAACAGGAGACAAGGGACACGATGTTTTTACCCAGGTTCGGGCCCTCTCGATGGAGGTAAAACCCTACTCCTGCTTGATTAATATTGATGATATGGGTAGTACAAGAGTAGATCTACCACGAGATCAGAGAGACTAAACCCTAGAAGCTAGCCTATGGTATGATTGTTGTTCGTCCTACGGACTAAAACTCTCCGGTTTATATAGACACCGGAGAGGGATAGGGTTACACAGAGTCGGTTACAATGGGAGGAGATCTACATATCGTATCGCCAAGCTTGCCTTCCACGCCAAGGAATGTCCCATCCAGACACGGGACGAAGTCTTCAATCTTGTATCTTCATAGTCCAGGAGTCCGGCCAAAGGTCATAGTCCGGTCATCCGGACACCCCCTAATCCGGGACTCCCTCAGTCATCGTTCTTGGCTGTCCTGCATTGTTTTCCAGTATATCTTGCAGGTCTTGCCTATTGCCCCGGGCCGTAGTGTATTGGCGTGGGGGTGCGGGCTGGTATTCAGGCTGATATGCCGTTTTATCCTGGCCATGTGGTGGCCGGTCAGCCGTATGGCGCTCGAGTCCATATTCCTCGGCTGCCAGGACTTCAGTCCATCTGTCTGTGAGCAGGTCTTGATCAGCTTGGAGCTGCCGCTGATCTTTTTCAGGCTTCGCGCAGTGGCCATGAGCCAGCGCTTAAAGCGCTCCTGCTCCACAGGGTCCTCAGGCACGCCGAACTCGTCGTTGCCGAGGCTAACCTCGTCTTCGAAGGGGGTAATGTAGTTGTCCTCCTCCGAATATCCGTCCGTTTCCTGTTCGTCTGGGCTGACCTGCCCGTCTTCCTGCTCGGCCTGCTCGAAGACGGGCTGATCGGGGTTGTATTCCTCTTCGACACCATCCGGATTGTTTTCGTCTCCTGTGCCGGTATTGCTGTGGCGGGGATTGGGGTGGCGCCGGCGACACCCATGCTTTGCTTTCTTCCCTGAGGGGTTATCCTCCATTGCCTCATTTCCATTGGTTTCCTTCGGAGTGTCCACCATATATATATCATATGAGGAGGTGGCTGTCCACCGCCCCGTGAGTGGTGGTTCCTTTTCTTCTCCTGCATCATCGTCCATACCGTCGATGTCTTCGGAGTCGAAGTCAAGTGCGTCGGTTAAATCATCGACCGTGGCAATGAAGTGGGTGGTGGGTGGGCAACGAATTCCTTCGTCGCCTGCTTCCCACTCGAGCCGGTCATAGTTCGGCCATGAGTTTCCTGACAAAGAGAGAGAATTTAACGAGTTTAGCACGTCGCCAAGGGGCAAGTGCTGGAAGATATCCACAGGGGTGAACTTCATTACCGGAGCCCAACCAGGCTCGGTGGGCTCGGGAGCGCGCGAACTGGAACCTACAACCGGGTACGAGTCCGGGGGTCCGGCGTTACAGGCTTCTTTAGAGGTGAGGCCTGTCTTTGGCTCTACCGCCGATGAGTGTGCGGCATGCGGGACGGGGTCCATCCACCCGTCCTTGGGCAACACAATCTTCTCCGGATTTAGGTCCGAGGCTACTACAGTGGTGATATCCCGAGCGTTGTCCGACAGCAGGTCTAAGCCATGCTCATCGAGATTGTCCGGCGCTCTTGGCGCAGGCCCGAACCCGTTGAAGATCAAGTCTCCGCAGATATCGGCCGTGTAGTTCAGGTTTCCGAACCTGACCTGGTGGCCAGGGGCGTAGCTGTCGATCCGCTCCAGTTGGCCAAGAGAATTGGCCCGCAGTGCGAAGCCGCCGAACACGAAGATCTGTCCGGGGAGAAAAGTCTCACCCTCGACCGTGTTGTTGATGATGATTGAAGGAGCCATCGAGTCTTGCAGCGATGACACAGAGGAACTCTCAATGAAAGCACCAATGTCGGTGTCAAAGCCGGCGGATCTCGGGTAGGGGGTCCCGATCTGTGTGTCTTGGGCTAATGGTAATAGGAGGCAAGGCACACAATGTTTACCCAGGTTCGGGCCCTCTCGATGGAGGTAAAACCCTACTTCCTGCTTGATTGATATTGATGATATGTGTAGTGCAAGAGTTGATCTACCACGAGATCGTAGAGGCTAAACCCTAGAAGCTAGCCTATGATGATTATGATTGTGATCGTGCCCCTAAGGACCAAACTCTCCGGTTTATATAGACACTGAAGAGGGCTAGGGTTTACACGGAGTCGGTTACAAGGAAGGAAATATAATATCCGGATCGCCAAGCTTGTCTTCCACGCAAAGGAGAGTCCAATCCGGACACGAGACATAGTCTTGAGTCTTGTATCTTCACACTACAACAGTGCGGACGAAGTATACAGTCCAGCTGTCCGGATACCCCCTAATCCAGGACTCCCTCAATGAGATCTTGTTGTCTGTTGGAATTTCACTTTAGAACGGTTGGTTTTGTTCTTCAAATAGTTAGCCTAGAAGAAGATACACTTGTAAGGCACATACATAAATAGAAGTTCAATATGTGGTCTGATAAAATATATATAGCCTACCTAATACTTTGGATCAGACCAGTGTTTAACGAGGGTTGTCCAGTCTTCATTTGTAATATATTCCACTGGAGATGTTTGGGCGATTCATTGTTAGCCTTGCCTTCAAAGTGAGATTTTCTAAGGTGGTACCGATACTGTCGCAGAGCAGACTGAAAAACATGAGTACATGCTTGTTTAGTTGCATCATCTTTCGGATCCAACTTGAACCTCATTTGTTGAAAAAAGAATGCGAGTCTTAATAGGAGGAAGCTAGAAAGTATGGGACAGAGCAAGACAATATTACTAATTGCGATGAATAACATTACTTACGGATAAATGGTCAAGGAAGGTGTTAAACTCGGTATTGTCTTTCTCATTCCTGTACTGGATCCACGTTGGGAGGATACGTGCATGACACCTAACGGCAACGGCTGCCCCTGATACTAACTTGGCTGACTCTGTAGCATCACGTGGCCTTTTGAAACCTGCCTCAAAATGGATCTCCATTCTTCCTCCTTTAGATTTTGTTAATCTGTCAAGCATTATCCCTGATGTGTGTTTCCGCTTGCGCTGTGGTGCTAGTTCAACAACGAATATGGAAAGTGTTAGTGTACATCAAACTGTGAGAGTATATATAAAGGAGCATGCAACTGCAACCAGACTCGGTCATGTACCGTCTTGGTGTTGATGCTCATGAGGTTCATTTGATCTTGCCAAGTCCTGTTGTGTCAGAAGTATTTCGGAAGTAGTGTTAGGTGTGAAGGCAGCTTGGGAACTGGCCAGTTCCGGAGCAAACAAACGACTAACTCGTTGAGATTCTGGTACAGTTGAAGCAGATGCTGCAGCTGGTGGAGCAGGTGATACTGTGTTTGTAGATTTAGACGGTGGACTTGGACCTTCTACTGCACTATAAGTACCAGCAGAATCTCGACGGTAGATCCTTTTTCGTTTCACCCGACGAGTAACAGCACTCCCTACTATATTATTTTCCTTGCTCTTTTTTGACTTTGCCATGTCAAGCCGTACCCACAACACAAAAGAATAAAATCGCTCTTCAGAGCTCATTGATGCATGATACAGACAAGCAATACTTTGATGTAAGACAACCGTATGAGGATGGAATATGTAAGGAAAACAGGACGGCATGGCATATTCATAGGTACGATGTGCAAACTAAGAAGAAGGATTTTTAAGAAAGTAGAAGTAATGCAAGCTAGACACCATATGAAAGATGCAACCAATATTACTCTGCGAAGTTAAAAGTGTCTTGTCATAAGTGGCAATTCGAAAAATTAGAAGCAGTACAACATAGAAATCAATGCAAGATGCAACCACTATCAAACTACCATGTTAAAAGCGTCCAATCATGAGTGACTGATGCGGGATACACAACAACAGTACTTTGATGTAAGAACATGGTATGCTAGATAGATGCAATGTATTCTTGACACAGAAAGCCATGTTATATGCACATGTATAACGTATAAACTCAGCAGGTGCAATTTAATCAAAATAGAAGAAATACAGGCTAGACAACATATGCAACATGAAACCAATTATCACACCGTCAACTTAGAGCAAGCACCTATGATGCTGGAGTACGAGAGATGAACTCATCATGTAGACTTGGGACTTCAACTTCATTAGCAGTAGCAGTGGCAAATCTAGAGAGTCTCTATTTGCGTCGATGCGGAGGACCACCAATATCCCCTAACTTACTCTTTTCCTTCCTATTTTCTGATATTGCCTTATGAAGTCAAAACAACAACAAGATGAATAAAATTAGCTCTGCATAACTGGTTGATGCATGATATAGACGAACACTACTTTGATGTAAGGCAAGCACGGGATAGGAGGATGGAATATATACAAAAAAAGACAGCATTTCATATTCACACGTACGATAGGAGGATCGAATATGTATGAAAAAACAGTAAGCGGAAGGCATTTCAACAAAAATAGAAGAAATGAAAGCTAGGCATCATATGAACATGCAACCAATATCACTCTATCAGGTAAAAAGTGTCTCGTTGTAAGTGCCATTTCAAGAAATTAGAAGCAGTACAAGCTAGAAGACAATGCAAGATGCAACCTACATCACAGTCCCAAGTTAAATGTGTCTTATGGGTAAGTGATCGTTGCAGGTATAAGTTGTAAGCTACGCAGATGCAATTCAACATAATCAGAAGCAATACAAACTAGACATCATACGGAAAATGCAACCACATATAACAGTTCCAAGTAAGAGCAAGCACCTGTGATGGTGGAGTAGGGGAGATGTGCTCATCATGTACACGTATGTTCTAGAAACAGGAACACATGTCATATTCACAGGCATTATGTGTAAAGTAAGCAGATGCAACTTAAGTTAGAAGCAATACAAGCTAGACATCATATGCAACATGCAACCACATATAATAGTGCCAAGTTAGAGCAAGAACCTGTGATGGTGGAGTAGGGGAGATGTGCTCATCATCTACACAACTACGTTGACTGTCCAGCCTTGTGTTGTCTTGCGAATCTTGTTGGGAGGATGGCGGAGTAGAATCTATAGAGACCCCCTGTTTGAGTTGCTCCGAAGGACCACCATCATCCACTGCCGGACTAATTTCCTTCAGCTGTAATGATTTTGCATTGTGAAGTCAAACCGATAAGAAAAAAGGAATAAAATTCGCTCTTCAGAACTCATTCATGCATGATACTGACGAACACTACTCGGATGAAAGGCAAACACATGATGCGAGGATAGAATATGTATGAAAAACAGGATGGCGTGACATATTGACACCTATGATGTGGTAACTAAGCAGAAGGCATTTCAACAAATTAGAAGCACTACAAGCTAGACACCATATGAAAGATGCAACCAATATCACTCTGCCAAGTTCAAACAGTATGGCGTTTCAACAAATTAGAAGCAGTACATGCTAGAAATCATATGCGAGACACAACCAATATCACAATGGTGACTTAAAGGTGCCTTATCATAAGTGACTGATGCAGGATATGCAAGAACAGTAGTCTGATGTAGAAACAGGAACACATGTCATATTCACAGGCATTATGTGTAAAGTAAGCAAATGCAATTCAATAAAGTTAGAAGCAATACAAGCTAGACATCATACGCAACATGCAACCACATATAATAGTGCCAAGTTAGAGCAAGCACGTGTGATGGTGGAGTAGGGGAGATGTGCTCATCATCTACACAGCTACGTTGACTGTCTAGCCTTGCGTTGTCTTGCGAATCTTGTTGGGAGGATGGCGGAGTAGAATCTGTAGAGAACCTCCGTTTCACTTGCTCGGAAGGACCACCATCATCCAAAGCCTTGCCAATTTCCTTCAGCTTTATTGATTTTGCATTGTGAGGTCATACCGACAAGAAAAAGGAATATAATTCGCTCTTCAGAACTCATTTATGGATGATACCGATGAACACTACTCTGATGAAAGGCAAAGTCATGATACGAGGATGGAATATGTACGAAAAAATGTACGGCTCGACATGTTCACACCTATGATGTGGTAACTAAGCAGAAGGCACTTCAACAAATTAGAAGCATTGAAAACTAGACACCATATGGAAATTGCAATCAATATCACTCTGCCAGGTTAAAACTGTCTCGTCATAGGTGGCGTTCATCAAACTAGAAGCAATACATGCTAGAAACCATATTCAAGATGCAAACCAATATCACACTGCCAACTTAAAGGTGTCCCATCATAAGTGACTGATGCAGGATACACAAGAAGAGTAGTTTCATGTAAGAACATGGTGTGATAGACAGATATAGTATGTACCAAAAACAGGAAAGCGTGTCATATTCACATGTATCATGTGTAAGCTAAGCAGATGCAATTTACACTAATTAGGAGCAATACGATCTAGACAACATATGCAACATGCAACCAGATATCACACTGCCAAGTTAGAGCAAGCACCTTGGATGGTGGAGTAGGGGATCGGAGACTTGGACCTTGTAATGCACTATCAGTACAAGGAGAATCGATACAGATGCCCCGTTTACGTTGCTGTAGAGGACCACCATCATCGCCTTCCTTACTCTTTTCCTTCCTCTTTCTTAATTTTGCCTTGTCAAGTTAAACCCACAAGAAAAAGGAATAAAATTTGCTCTTCAGAACTCATTGATGCATGATACTGACGAACACTACTTTCATGTAAGGCAGCCACATGATAGGAGGATGGAATATGTATGAAAAACAGGACAACGTGACATATTGACATGTATGATGTATAAAGTGTAAACTAAGCACAAGGTTCTTGAACTTGTTAGAATCAATGCAAGCTAGAAACCATATGAAAGATGAAACCAATATCACTCTGCCAAATTAAAAGGGTGCCCTAACAAATGTATTTGAGCAAATTAGAAGCAATACATGGCAACATGCTAGAAATAATATGCAATATGCAACGAATAAAGGTGACTCATCATAAGTGATTGATGCAGGATACAGAAGAGAGGTGGTTTCATGTAAGAACAAGGTTAACACATAGATGTAGTGTGTACAAAAAATAGGAAGGCATGTCATATTCACAGGTATAGTGTGTAAATAAGCAGATGCAATTTACCCTAATTCGAAGCATTACAAGCTAGACGCCGTATGCAACATGCAACCACATATCACACTGCGAAGTTAGAGCAAGCACCTGTGATGGTGGTGTAGGTGAAGTGCGGTCTTCAAGTATAGAGCTACGTTCAATATCTTCATTTAGGCTTGCTGTTTCTTGAGAATCATGTGGAGAGGATGAAATTGCATTCTTTATAAGAGTATTGCATCTCATATTAACCCACACATGTGGCTGTCTCATCATAAGCGATAGATGCAGGATACACAAGAACAGTAGTTTAATGTAAGAACATGGTGTGATAGGCATCTCTGTGCTCATTTCAATATGGTGTTTGGCTCCACAGTTCTTCAAGTACTTTATATTATCATCTACACTTGTAACCATAAGCTGCATTTTAAATTTCTGCGCATAAGTTATATATCATCTTGGAGTACACATTTTGTACTAATATTATGTTCTATGCTCAATGAAGAGTTTCTCCATGGATGGCGTATCAATGGTGCTGGATTCTGTCAAGATCTTATATATCCAAATGAATAGTTATGATCTGAACAAGATTATTGGCATGCTGCAATGCTTTCCATGTCTGGAGAAGTTGTATATAAAGGTGATAATTTCACGCTCATTGGAAGCCCGCATATAGTGTACTAGAATTAACCGTTCAGCTGTTGCTCTTTCGACACTATTTTTTTAGACCTTAATTGTTTTCAATCTGCATGTCTATTTAGGCAACATGACGGGGTAAGAAAGTTATAACCAATCAGTGGATTTGTAAGCATCGGGATTTTCAAACTTCTCATGAGATTCGATTGAAGACAATAATGCTAGAACGATATGTAGCCAACCGTGCAAACACTAGATTTGTCACATTCTTCCTGCTGAATGCGAGGTTACTATTGTCCATCAGGCTTAAGTTTATCAGCAGCATGGCTTTGATGGATGGGTATGTCGAAGAGCAAAAAAAGGAGTTTTAGGTGGGCAAAAGAGCTTCTGAACGTGTCGGGCTTCTATTTACAACATATTGTGGTCATAATCCAGTAAATTTTACGACCCAGGATGTTCATTCTATGGACCTGACTGATCCACTTGACTATGACTGCCGAAAACAGTGTTGGAGTTAGATGTTGTTGCCCTTTTCAACCTGGGTTTTTTTGTAAACCTGATGAACAATTAACCCTCGTGCTTTTCTACAGTTTGTAAGCTGGAGTTAGATGTTCCTGCCCTTTTCAACTCGGCTGTGACTGTCATATTTTCTTTGAAACAAGGCAAATGGCTTGCCATTCGTTTAATTTAGAGTGAGATATTGTAACAAATCCCAACCAAGGGAAATAACATCACTCTTGCCGGCTGCTTGATCTCAATGTGCATTACAGAAGCTAAGTGATTAGCCCCCACCAGCACCCACAAACTTATTTCGAACTAGCACATCAAATGGGCTGTAAATTTTCATAGGAAAGGCTGCATGACTGTGACGGATTTGGATTCTGACATTTGGGACCCGCGAGGAAATAGCCTATCCAAGGTTGTGTCGACTTACTAGCCAGTCAACAAACGATTCTGCCTACCAGCCGTTGGATTGACATCCAACATCTGTCGTGTATCTTCTATCTCTTGTCTTCTTCTTCCTCCAGCCACCCAAACCAAACCACCCCGTCGGCTCCGCCTGCTCCCGCCTCCCATGGCTGGCTGCGCCTCCGCCGCCCTACCGTACGTACCCTCCAATGTTGGCCAGTCCCTCCCTCATTCCCCCACACGTCCTATTATTCTCCAGCGACGTCAGCCCCAACACGCACCCGCACCCGAACCAGTCAACCCTCGTACTCCCCTCCACCTGCGACTGGACCAACGCATCTTCCACGGCTCCTATTCGTTCCGTCCGAGGCCTAGCCGTCGTCCTCCGCCTTGCGGCCTTGGTTCACTCGCCCTGTGCGGTGCGCCGCCCTCTTGCGTTGTCAACGTCGTCAACAACCGAGAGGAACAAGGAGATGACTGTACATGGAGAGGATGGCAGTAGAGACCCACCAGCGTCATGAGAGTACGCAAGCAAGTGCCTCTATATTACAAGCCCATAATTATGGTTCCTCCTAATGGTTGGACATCTGGGGCTCACGCCATTGTCAACGTAGTCAATACACGAGAGAATTACACTACGAGCGACTGACACCAGGGACCCAGCAGGTCGCGCAGTTTTTTTGGAGGAACAAGTAGTTGTTATTTATACTAGTTTTAGCGAAGGCTAACAACAGGGCTGTGTGGGGGCTGTGGCCCGTCTAGCCAGGGTTTTATTTATGTTTACCACATCATGAGCCCAGTTGTGTTTTTTTCTTGCTGAAAATGGCTAGCCCAGTTCTATTTTTTAAAGAAATACCCAAACATGGCCTACTTGCTTTATCGGCCCTGCTGGGCTGCAAATCTTTCAAGACAAGGAGAGTTTCATTCGGTTTGCCCAGAAATAGGTTGTACATTTTTAAGACACATCAAACCGGGAATTAGTTTCAATTGTTTTTCATTAGAAGATTTTAAATTCCATTGATTTTTATGCGTGGACAATTATTTGGATTTTGTATTTATATAAATTATTTTTCAAAATAGTTTGAATGTGAATTGATATTTCTGGATTAAAAACAATTGACCGCACCGAAATATGCAAAATTTCGTATACTTTTTAACCGTGGCCACAATATGGGGTGTAATGCTAACAAAATGAAGATGGGCTCCAAAAAAATTCCTAAGAATTAGCAAATGGGTTGTACGTTATTAGAAATAATGGCAGATGGGTTGTATGCTATTTTCCACAGATTTAAGGCTGACTTGTCCGCCTACTACAGGTTGACGCGTATGCTTTCATAAAAAAAAGGTTGACGCGCACGCAACGCCCTGCCAACTTAGTCAATACACGAGAGCAGCGACTGTTGGATGTCCATCCAACGGCTGTCGTGCTTCTTCAATCTCTGCTCTTTATGCTCCAGCCGCTCAAACAAGCGCCGGCGGGACTGCCTGCTCCCTCCTCCCGCGGCCGGCTATGATGCCGCGCAGGCCTCACGGCCCCGCCGTACTCCCATCGCTGGCCTAGCCATCCCTCTACTCACCCACACCTGTTGTTATTCTTCGGGGACGGCAGACGAACCAGTAAACCCTCGTACTCCTCCGCGTGGGAAACAACTATCGAGTATTCCCTGGCTCCGTGTCGTTCCCTTCCTAGGCCTCGCCGTCGTCCACGGCCCTGGTGCTCTTGGGCGGCCTGGTCAACGTGGTCAATGAACGACATCCATCGGAAGTGGACTGTACGTGGAGAGGCTGACTGCTGGGTCCACGGCCGCACGCAAGGAAGTGCCTCCTTATTACGGGCAAAATAATGATTCCTCCACCTGATAGCTAGGACCCACAGGAAGGGCCTCTATATTTCATGAAAAAAACGTTCCCCCCGCTGACAGGTCGGACCCACCAGCTATATCTTCGCACGCAAGGAAGTGCCTCCTTATTACGCCCAAAAAAATGAATACCCCTGCTAGCTGGGACCCACCATATTGTGTGGCTGACTTGTGGGCCTACTAAGTTGACGGGGACGGAGGGCTTTGTCAACTTAGTCAATACTCCTGTGACCGTATGATGTCCATCCAACGGCCATAGTGCTTCTTCAACCACTGGTCTTCTTGCTCCAGCCGCCCAAAGCAGCGCCGGTCGTGCCACCTGCTCCTGCCTCCCGTGGCTGGCTGTGCTGTCACGGAGGCCTCACCGCCCCCATGCTACTCCCACCACTGGCCAGGCCATCCCTCCACTCACCCACACCCCCTGTTATTCTGCGGCGACGACAGCCTCACATCGCAGCCGAACCAGTGAACCCTTGTACTCCTCTCCGCGTGGGCATCCACTGCCGCGTCTTCCCCAGCTCCACATCATCCCCTTCCTAGGCCTCGCCGTCGTCCACCACCGTGGTGCTCTCAGCGCAGCGTGGTCAATGTGGTCAACGATCGACTTCCATCGGAAGAGTACCGTATGTGGAGAGGCTGACAGCTGGGTCCACGGCAGCCGCAAGGAAGTGCCTCCTTATTACGTGGAAAATAATTATTCCTCCACCAGACAGCAGGGACCCACCGGACGGGCCACCAGTATTTCGTGAAAAAAACATTTCCCCCCTGATTGCTGGGACCCACCGGACGGGCCATCCTATTTCGTGAAAAAAAATGTTCCCCCCGCTGTCAGCTCGGACCCACTAGAAGTGCCTCCTTATTACGCACAAAAAAATGAATACCCCCCTGCTAGCTAGGACCCACCCTGGTGGGAGGCTGACTTGTGGGCCTACTAAGTTGAACGGGGTGGAGGGCTTTGTCAACTTAGTCAATATGAACGATTCTAGCTCCAGTGACCATACAATGTCCATCCAACGGCTGCAGTGCTTCCTCAACCACTGGTCTTCTTGCTCCAGCTGCCCAAAGCAGCGCCGGTCGTTCCGCATGCTCCTGCCTCCCGTGGCCGGCTATGCTGCCGCGGAGGCCTCACCTCCCCCTACTATTCCCACCGCTGGCCAGGCCCTGCGGCGACGGCAGCCGCACACCGCAGTCGAACCAGTGAACCCTCGTACTCCTCTCCGCGCAGGCTTCCTCTGCCGTGTCTTCCCCGGCTCTATGTCGTCCCCTTCCTAGGCCTCGGCATCGTCCACCGCCCTGGTGCTCTCCGCGCGGCGTGGTCAACGTGGTCAAGGAATGACTTCCATCGAAAGAGTACTGTACGTGGAGAGTCTGACAGCTAGGTCCACGGTGGCCGCAAGGAACTGCCTCCTTATTACGCGCAAAATAATTATTCCTCCACCTGACAGCAGGGACCCACCGGACGGGCCATTGTATTCCATGAAAAAATGTTTCCCCCCTGACTGCTGGGACCCACCATCTACATCTTCGCACACAAAGAAGTGCCTGACAGTTGGGACCCACTTGGTCAAAGCATATGTAGCATTGTCATTCTGGTTGCGAACATGTATGTACATACTGGTGGATGTAGAGGCGCGCACGTGTCGTAGTAGAGGCGCGCACGTAGCATGTACACGTACGTACAACGGCCAGTGTGCAAGAAAGAAAATATGTCCATGTACGTACATACAGGCGGGGTCTCGAACGCCTACTGGCGCATACGTATGGCCAGGGCTCGTGTACATGGCTGGGTCGGAATGGAGAAACAACGTCATCGTTGTGTTCATGGGGAGCCAACCGGCTAGGTCGGAACGGAATGCGTCGTCGTGTTCATCGGGAGGGCTTGGACGGAATAGGCGATGGAAACAAGGCCTAGCGTACCGCAGAACGGAGGAAACGACCTTGTGTTCGACCGCCCATGTTCGAAACGGGATCCTGTTCATCGGTAGGGGTCTGGCGTACTGCAAAACGGAGGAAACGGACTTGTGTTGGACCTCCTACGGTCGAAACGGGGTCCTGTTGATCGGGAGGGGTGTGGCATACCGCAAAACGGATGAACCAGACTTGTGTTGGAGAGCTACCGCCGAAACGGGGGTCCTGTTCATAGGGAGGAGTGTGGTGTACCGCAAAACGGGACTCCACGAGATACTGTTAATCTTCACCGTCGACCTCCTCCAGCCTCCACGGGCTACTATTCATCCATCGTCGACCTCCTCCAGCCTCCACCTGGGACTGTTCATCCACGGGCTCCTGTTCACCCAGCCTCCACCGCGCGCTACTCCACCGGTTACTGTTCAGCCACCCCTCTCCATGGGCTCCTGTTCAACCACCCCTCCATGGGCTACTGTTCATCCACCCCTCCACTGTCTACTGTTCATCCAGCCCTCCACGGGGTCGTCCTGTTCATCCAGCCCTCGACGGGATCCTGTTCATCCAGCCCCAACCGGCTCAATCAATCGGGGGTCCTGTTCATCCAGAGGCAACACCACGGGGTCCTGTTCATCCACCCCCACCGCTCACTGTTCATCCAACCCCCCTGCAATGCTCGCTGTTCATCCAGAGGCAGCATCGATCGGCTTCAGTTAGCAGCAGTAGCGAAGGAATCGCTCGATCGGGTTCAGTTAACAGCCATCGATCGATCGCTCGGGTTGAGTAACGTGTAGCCTGCAGTGCAATCACTCGGGTTCAGTTACAGCCCAACGCCTCACACATGCGCGCATACGTGTACGAGAGAAACGCGCATTGTTTGGCCCCCGACCACCCACCGTAATCGGGAACTCGCCGAAATTTTCCTCGCCCTCGCTTCTACCACGGTTTTTTCTGTCAAGGACAACCCAAAGAATGTCATGCAGCTACGTCTCCAGCTCGCCCAGGACGAAAAGCCCATTTTTTTCATGATTTTTTGTCATAGAAGTAGGAGCCCACCACATCTATGATGATACTGGGTTTTGTCACAATTATCGTCATAGAAGTGTCATAAGTATGAAAGAAAAAATTTTGTTCGGCCCAAAATGTCACGGACATGTCTTTTTTTTGTAGTGAGAATCAACGCGAGACGGTGTCCGAGGGGGCCACGAGGCAGGGGGCGCGCCCCAGGGGGGCAGCCACGCCCCTGATCCTCATGGGCACCTCGTAAGGCGGTTACTGCTCTTCTTTGGCCGCAAGAAAGCTAATTTTTGGAAAAAAATCTTGGCGGAGGTTTCAATCCAATCGGAGTTACGGATCTCCGGATATATAAGAAACGGTGAAAGGGCAGAGTCGGAGAATGCAGAAACAGAGAGAGACAGAGAGACAGATCCAATCTCGGAGGGGCTCTCGCCCCTCCCATGCCATGGAGACCATGGAACAGAGGGGAAACCCTTCTCCCATCTAGGGAGAAGGTCAAGTAAGAAGAAGAAGAATAAGGGGGCTCTCTCCCCATTGCTTCTGGTGGCGCCGGAACGCCGCCAGGGGCCATCATCATCACCGCGATCTACACCAACACCTCCACCATCTTCACCAACATCTCCATCACCTTCCCCCATCTATATTCAGCAGTCAACTCTCCCGCAACCCGCAGTACCCTCTAGTTGAACATGGTGCTTTATGCTTCATATTATTATCCAATGATGTGTTGCCATCCTATGATGTCTGATTATATTTTCGTTGTCCTATCGATGATTGATTAATTGCTATGATTGGTTTAATTTGCTTGTGGTTATGTTGTTTTCCTATTGTGCCATCCGTGTCGCACAAGCGTGAGGGATTCCCGCTGTCGGGTGTTGCAATACATTCATGATTCGCTTATAGTGGGTTGCTTGAGTGACAGAAGCATAATCCCGAGTAAGGGGGTTGTGGCGTATGGGATAAAGGGGACTTGATGCTTTAATGCTATGGTTGGGTTTTACCTTAATGATGTTTAGTAGTTCCGGATGCTTCCTATAGTTCCAATCATAAATGCATATGATCCAAGAAGAGAAAGTATGTTAGCTTATGCCTCTCCCACATAAAACTTGCTATCGGTCTAGTAAAGTAGTCAATTTCTTTGGGACAATTTCACAACTCCTACCAACACTTTTCCACACTCGCTATATTTACTTTATTGCTTCTTTATCTAAACATCCCCTAGTTTATATTTATGTGCTCTTTATTATCTGGCAAAGCTATCCAACAACACCTACAAAGGACTTCTAGTTTCATACTTGTTATAGGTAAAGCGTGCGTAGAGTTGTATCGGTGGTCGATAGAACCTGAGGTAATATTTGTTCTACCTTTAGCTCTTTGTTGGGTTCGACACTCTTACTTATCGAAAGAGGCTACAATTGATCCCCTACACTTGTGGGTTATCAAGACCTTTTTTTGGCGCCGTTGCCGGGAGTCATAGCGTGGGGTGAATATTCTCGTGTGTGCTTGTTTGCTTTATCACTAAGTAATTTTTATTTGATGTTCTTAGTTGTTTTCTGTCTTTAGTTATGGGTAGGAAATTTAAAATACCAAAAAAATTAGTTGTGCCTACTGAACCAATGGTTGAAGAACCACTCAAAATCTATCACACTCCTGAAGCTTTTTACTTGGATCATCTTCGATCCCTTTGTGCTTGTGCTGAAATCCCAACTAGCTTAGTTGAGGGCAAATCTTTAGATGAGCATGCTTATTATGTGCGACACCGCATATCTAAAAAAGGGAAAATTTTACTGGATCAAATTCATTGTTTGCAATGCTATGCTTGGAATTTATGTGAAATATATGATATTACTTGTTGTTCTGAAAACTCTAAGAAACACCTTACCTATCAATGTGAGTTTAGTCATAATGGAATTGTATCTTCATACACCAAGGGTGTTTACAATTACTATGATGTACAACAAATTGAAGAATTTGTTGCTTTTATGGGTGCTTATGAAGTTGCTTCTTTGATTGAAACGTATGATGCTACTCTTTACAAATCTGAACATTTTGCTATACTTAAATATTGCTGTGAAAATTATGCTTCTAATGCCTATGTTAAACTATATATTGAGGACTCCTCCGCTGTCCAAGAAGAGACTAATATTTTGTAGGAGTCTATGAAAGAAGAAATTGAAGAAACTGTGAGCTCATTGGATGAAAAAGATGATGAGGAGAGCGATGAACAAAAGGAGGAAGAGTAGATTAGCTACCCGTGCCCACCTTCTAATGAGAATAACTCTTCAACTCATACATTGTTTAATTTCCCTTCATGCTTACCGAAGGATGATTGCTATGATGATTGTTATGATCTCGTTGATTCTCTAGAAATATCCCTTTTTGTTGATGCTTGTGGCCAAGATGCCAATATGAATTATGCTTATGGAGATGAACTTGTTATAGTTCCTTATGTTAAACATGAAATTGTTGCTATTGCACCCACGCATGATAGTCCTATTATCTGTTTGAATTCTCTAAACTACACTATATCGGAGAAGTTTGCTCTTATTAAGGATTATGTTGATGGGTTGCATTTTACCGTTGCACATGATGATTTTGATAGATATAATATGCATATGCTTGTTGCTCCTACTTGCAATTATTATGAGAGAGGAACTACATCTCCAACACGATAGAATTGCAAGAAACTGTTTATACTATGCATTGGCCTTTACTATGTGTGCATGAATTGTTCTTTTATGACATGTCGATTCATAGGAAGAGAGTTAGACTTCGTTGTTGCATGATATATGTACTTTGTGCTCACTACTAAATTACAAATCATTGTTAATTAAAATTGGCCTTGATATACCTTGGGATCCGGGTGGATCCATTACTTGAGCGCTATATGCCTAGATTAATGGCTTTAAAGAAAGCGCTGCCAGGGAGACAACCCGGAAGTTTTAGAGAGTCATTTATTTCTGTTGAGTGCTTTTATATAGTTTAAAAACAAAAAAAATAAAGAGGGGAACCCAAAACTTTTTCAAAAAGGAAAGTGAAAGTGAGAAAGACAAGCATTGTTGAAGTGGGAGAGCGCCTTGAACTTTGTTCATGCTCACGGAAACTTTGTGAATCTTAATTACAGAAAGTTTTCATAAAAATAATTATCCCCTTGTACAATTCCATTGTATTATAAAAATAATGTGCTAAGGTTTGCCTTTAGGATGTTTACAATGCTTGTTGGTTTGTGCGATGCAGGACAGAACTTTGGCTGTAGTGCGCGATTTTACATTTTTTACTGGAATGCCAAACGGTTCTGATTCTTTTGCACTGTCTTTCTATATAAATTTTTTATTTTTCCTAATTTTGGTAGAGTTTTTAGGGTACCATAAGTATGGTGAATGTTCATATTATTACAGACTATTCTGTTTTTGACAGATTCTGTTTTTGATGCATAGTTTGCTTGTTTTGGTGAAACTATCAATTTCTGTCAGTGGATTAAGCCATGGAAAAGCTATATTATAGTAGACACAATGCAAAAACAAAATATTAATTAGTTTGCAACAGTAATTAGAGTAGTAAATTGCTTTATTATACTAACGGATCTTACCGAGTTTTCTGTTGAAGTTTTGTGTGGATGAAGTGTTTGATCGAGAAGGTCTCGATATGAGGAAAAGGAGGAGAGGCAAGAGCTTAAGATTGGGGATGCCCAAGGCACCCCAAGTAAATATTCAAGGAGACTCAAGAGTCTAAGCTTGGGGATGCCCCGGAAGGCATCCCCTCTTTCTTCAACAAGTATCGGTATGTTTTTGGATTCGTTTTGTTCATGCGATATGTGCAAATCTGGGAGCATCTTTTGTATTTAGTTTTCACTTTTCTTTTATGCACCATGCTGGTATGAGATAGTCCTTGGTTGATTTATAGAATGCTCATTGCACTTCACTTAAATCTTTTGAGTATGGCTTTATAGAATGCTTCATGTGCTTCACTTATATCTTTTGAAGTTTGGATTGCCTGTTTCTCTTCACATAGAAAACCACCATTTGTAGAATGCTCTTTTGCTTCACTTATATTTGTTAGAGCGTGGGCATATCTTTTGTAGAAAGAATTAAACTCCCTTGCTTCACTTATATCTATTTAATGAGATGACAGGAATTGGTCATTCACATGGTTAGTCATAAAATCCTACATAAACTTGTAGATCATTGAATATGATATGTTTGATTCCTTGCAATAGTTTTGCGATATAAAGGTGGTGACATTAGAGTCATGCTAGTGGGTGACTGTGAATTAGTAGAAATACTTGCTTTGAGGTTTGTGATTCCCGTAGCATGCACGTATGGTGAACCGTTATGTAACAAAGTTGGAGCATGATATATTTTTTGATTGTCATCCTTTGTGTGGAGGTCGGGGGCGCGCGATGGTTAACTCCTACCAACCTCCCCCCAAGGAGCATGCGTGTAGTACTTTATTTCAATGGCTAATAATTTTTTTCAATAAGTATGTGCGTTCTTTATGACTAATGTTGAGTCCATGGATTATACGCACTCTCACCCTTCCATCATTGCTAGCCTCTTCGGTACCGTGCATTGCCCTTTCTCACCTCGAGAGTTGGTGCAAACTTCGCCGGTGCATCCAAACCCCATGATACGATACACTCTATCACACATAATCCTCCTTATATCTTCCTCAAAATAGCCACCATACCTACCTATCATGGCATTTCCATAGCCATTCCGAGATATATTGCCATGCAACTTCCATCATCATCATATACATGACTTGAGCATTCATTGTCATATTGCTTTGCATGATCGTAAGATAGCTAGCATGATGTTTTCATGGCTTGTCCGTTTTTTGATATCATTGCTATGCTAGATCATTGCACATCCCGGTACACCGCCGGAAGCATTCATATAGAGTCATATCTTTGTTCTAGTATTGAGTTGTAATATTGAGTTGTAAGTAAATAGAAGTGTGATGATCATAATTATAGAGCATTGCCCCCCAAAAAAGGGGAGAGGCCAAAGAAGCCTAAATAAAAAAAGGGGCCAAAGAAGCCCATCCAAAAAAATAAAAAATAAAAAAAGACAAGAAAAAGAAAAGGGGCAATGTTACTATCCTTTTACCACACTTGTCCTTCAGAGTAGCACCATGTTCTTCATATAGAGAGTCTCTTATGTTATCACTTTCATATACTAGTGGGAATTTTTGTTATAGAACTTGGCTTGTATATTCCAATGATGAACTTCCTCAAGTGCCCTAGGTCTTCATGAGCAAGCAAGTTGGATGCACACCCACTTAGTTTCAGTATGAGCTTTCATACAATTATAGCTCTAGTGCATCCATTGCATGGAAATCCCTACTCCTCCCATTGACATCAATTGATGGACATCTCCATAGCCTGTTGATTAGCCGCGTCAATGTGGGACTTTCTCTTTTTCTGTCTTCTCCACATAACCCCCACCATCATATTCTATTCCACCCATAGTGCTATATCCATGGCTCACGCTCATCTATTGCGTGAGAGTTGAAAAAGTTTGAGAATACTAAAGTATGAAACAATTGCTTGGCTAAAACTGGGGTTGTGCATGATTTGAATATTTTGTGTGATGAAGATGGAGAATAGCCAGACTATATGATTTTGTAGGGATAACTTTGTTTGGCCATGTTGTTTTGAAAAGACATGATTGCTTTATTAGTATGCTCGAAGTATTATCGTTTTTATGTCAAATGATAGACTATTGCTTTGAATCACTCATGTCTTAATATTCATGCCATGATTAGATTACATGATCAAGATTATGCTAGGTAGCATTCCACATAAAAAATTATCTTTTTTATCATTTACCTACTCGAGGACGAGCAGGAATTAAGATTGGGGATGTTGATACTTCTCCGTTGTATCTATAATTTTTTATTCTTCCATGCCAATATTGTACAACTTTCATATACTTTCGGCAACTTTTTATATTATTTTTGGGACTAACATATTGATCCGGTGCCCAGTGCCAGTTCCTGTTTGTTGCATGTTTTATGTTTCGCAGAAACCCCATACCAAATGGAGTCCAAACGGGATAAAAATGGACGGAGAATATTTTTGGAATATTTGTGACATCTAGGAAGAAGAATCAACGCGAGACGGTGCCCGAGGGGGCCACGAGGCAGGGGGTGCGCCCCTGACCCTCGTGGGAACCCCGTGAGACGGCTACTGCTCTTCTTTGGCCACAAGAAAGGTAATTTTTGGAAAAAAAATTTTGGCGAAGGTTTCAATCCAATCGGAGTTATGGATCTCCGGATATATAAGAAACGGTGAAAGGGCAGAATCGGAGAACGCAGAAACAGAGAGAGACAGAGAGACAAATCCAATCTCGGAGGGGCTCTCGCCCCTCCCACACCATGGAGACCATGGAACAGAGGGGAAATCCTTCTCCCATCTAGGGAGAAGGTTAAGGAAGAAGAATAAGAAGAAGGGGGGCTCTCTCCCCCTTGCTTCCAATGGAGCCGGAACACCGCCGAGGGCCATCATCATCACCGCGATCTACACAAACACCTCCGCCATCTTCACCAACATCTCCATCACCTTCCCCCATCTATATTCAGCGGTCCACTATCCTGCAACTCGCTGTACCCTCTACTTGAACATGGTGCTTTATGCTTCATATTATTATCCAATGATGTGTTGCCATCCTATGATGTCTGAGTAGATTTTCATTGTCCTATCGGTGATTGATGAATTGCTATGATTGGTTTAATTTGCTTGTGGTTATGTTGTTGTCCTATTGTGCCCTCCGTGTCGCGCAAGTGTGAGGGATTCCTACTGTAGGGTGTTGCAATACGTTCATCATTTGCTTATAGTGGGTTGCTTGAGTGACAGAAGCATAAACCCGAGTAAGGGGGTTGTGGCGTATGGGATAAAGGGGACTTGATGCTTTAATGCTATGGTTGGGTTTTACATTAATGATCTTTAGTAGTTGCAGATGCTTGCTAGAGTTCCAATCATAAGTGCATATGATCCAAGAAGAGAAAGTATGTTAGCTTATGCCTCTCCCACATAAACCTTGCTATCGGTCTAGTGAAGTTGTCAATTGCTTAGGGACAATTTCACAACTCCTACCACCACTTTTCCACACTCCTTATATTTACTTTATTGCTTCTTTATCTAAACAGCCCCTAGTTTATATTTATGTGCTCTTTATTATCTGGCAAAGCTATCCAACAACACCTACAAAGCACTTCTTGTTTCATACTTGTTCTAGGTAAAGCGAATGTTAAGCGTGCGTAGAGTTGTATCGATGGTCGATAGAACTTGAGGGAATATTTGTTCTACCTTTAGCTCCTCGTTGGGTTCGGCAGTCTTACTTATCGAAAGAGGCTACAATTGATCCCCTACACTTGTGGGTTATCACTCCATTACTTCATCAGTGAAGCAAAGGTGGTGTGCGACGCCTCTGTATCGGGCCACGTCGCGACGTAGCTCAGATGGAGTTTGTCTGTGGTTTTCGGCCCGGGCATGATTATGCTTGTCTTGTCTGGCTAGGTAGCCGTCGTCGCGTGTCGGGGCACGCCCCCGCAATCCATAGATCGATCTGGTCTGTCCTGCTCTACTGTCCAGGTCCTGTCGCAGGTCATATCTATATCCCTGAGCTGTTTTATCTGTGCCTTTGCGGCGAGGTAGTACGGGCTGGTGTTCGGCTTGAGTTGCCGCTTTGTCCCGGCCACGTGGTGGTCGATCAGCAGCATTACGCGCTGATTGTACAGGCTCAAGTGCCTCGTCATCGAATTGAGATAGCAATTTGCGCTTTAGGTATCTTTTGTTTGTGCGCTCCAGGCTGTATACCTCGGTTGCTAGGACATTAGTCCATCTATCATTGAGTAGATCTTGGTCAGCTTGAAGCTGCTGCTGCTTCTTTTTCAGGCTGCTAGCAGTGGCTATTAGCCAGCGCTTAAAGCGCTCCTGCTCAAGAGGTTCCTCAAGCACGATAAAATCCTCATTGCCGAGGCTCGCCTCATCCTCGGAGAGCAGAAGGTAGTTACTGTCCTCCGAGTCTTCGTTTACGGCCTGTTCATCAGGGCTGGTTCGCCCATCTTCCCGTTCATCCTGTTCGGAGGTTTGCTTAGTGGGGCCTTCATTGTCCTCGGCATAGTCGAGAGTATTGTTTTCTCCTGTGCTGGTATTGCTGTCTTTTCCGCGGCGTGGTTTAGAGCGGCGCCGCTGACGTCGGCACTTTGGTTGTATCTCAGGAGGTTTATCCTCGACTGGATCTTCCTTGTCATCGCTGCTATTCTCTTTGGGTGTATCCACCATGTACACGTCATATGAAGAGGTGGCCGTCCAGCGTCCAGCAAACGGCGGGTTTTGGGCCTGCTCTCCTCCGGCATCGTCGTCCATACCGTCAATGTCTTCGGAGCCATAGTCGAGCATGTCGGTTAAATCCTCGACAGTGGCTATAAAGTGGGTGGTGGGTGGGACGTAAAATTCCCTGCTCTCAGCCCCTAGTCCGGGCTGGGCATAGTTCGAACGTTGCTCCTTTATAATAACAAGGGATCACATTAAGTCCAAAGCCTTGCCTAAAGGCGAGGTTTGGCCCGAGAGAAGAGAGCCCGTGGAGTACGGCGAGAGGGGAACTCCTTGGCCAAACTCACACGATGCTAACTCCGAGGATTTGGAGCCAGTGTCCGGAGAAGGGTCCGGCTCTGTGATGGCTGTCAGTGATACTACTTCCCCCGGCTCTCCCACAATGGGCCTAATGGCCGCAGATAGTCCGGCGACCTCAGGGAGCCCATCTTCGGACCTGGCGATACGCTCCAGATCTAAGGCCAGAGCGGAGGTTGAGGGCGTGAATCCTTGGAAGATCAAGTCTCCTCGGATATCAGCGACATAGTCCAGATTTCCAAAACTAATCTGGTGACCTGGGGCATAGCTATCGATCTGCTCTAGGTGGCCAAGCGAGTTGGCTCGTAGTGCAAAGCCACCGAACACAAAGAACTGGCCGGGGAGGAAAACCTCCCCCAAGGCAATGTTGTTGTAGATGATTGATGGAGCCATCGAACCTTTTGGCGACGACACATCGGAACTCTCAATGAAAGCATCAATGTCGGTGTCAAAACCGGTGGATCTCGGGTAGGGGGTCCCGAACTGTGCGTCTAAGGTCGATGGTAATAGGAGACAGGGGACACAATGTTTACCCAGGTTTGGGCCCTCTCTATGGAGGTAATACCCTACTTCCTGCTTGATTGATCTTGATGAATATGAGTATTACAAGAGTTGATCTACCACGAGATTGTATTGGCTAAAACCCTAGAAGTCTAGCCTATATGATTGTGATTGCCTCTACGGACTAAACCCTCCGGTTTATATAGACACCGGAGGGGACTGGGGTTGTACAAACACGGTTACAGAGAAAGGAGTCTTCATATACCAACACCAGGCTTGACATCCACACCGAGGGAAGTCCCATCCGGACACGGGAGAGAGTCTTCTGTCTTGTATTTTCACGGCCCATCAGTCCGGCCCATGTCACATAGGCCGAACGCCTGAGGACCCCTTAATACAGGACTCCCCCAGCGACCTCGAGCTTCATCCCCGAAGATAAAGCTCTCCCACAGAGCGTTCGCGCCCGCGATCATGGTGGATGTGGTGCCAGGTAGCAGGACGATGCGCTATGGTGTGGAGGTTAGCCGGGCATTGCCGCTTTAAGTAGCCATTCCGGTGAGGCCCAAGCATCCAGGCGCATCATTAAGTCGCCGGAGTTGGTTCCTCGGGCACCGAGCCTCTTAACGATGGCGTACAGACGAACGACATGAATGCGACAGCTGGCGCTGGCTGGAAACACACTGCGCGACGGCGTGAGGGATGAGGGTTTTGTGTGTGCCAGGGTAGTCTGCTGCGGTCGTGGCAACGTTGGAGATGCCCTTTGCTCACATGCGACCCCATGTGTCATTGAAAAAGCAAGACGACCTGGCATGGTCTCAGGTCCTGGGGATGCAGTTGGTCGTGCTACACCACTCCGCGGACGTGGCGCGGCGCGTGCGCACTTCAGCGCCCCGTGCATCCTCGACAAGCCGGGTGTTGATCTGCTGGTCGTGCCATAGCACTAACACCACCCTCGGCACACTGAAACCAACCGTGTCCAGCAACGATGAGCGTGTCGCTCACCGCAGTCGCCCTGTCCAGAGGCGGTGCTAGAGCTGCGCCACGTTGTTGGCCTCCACGACCCACATGAACGGTTGCCGGTGGCGAGGAGGTCGTGGGCCGGCTCCTCCATTGGACTAGAATGCGCCACGTCGTCCCGACAGGTGTGCCCCACATGTCGTTTTCCCTGTTTTCCCGGCCATATTTGAGTGTCAGTGCCCGGCATTGCGCATTAGGCACAGAACGTGCGGTTTTTGTTCCCTGGTTCAAATGTGGTACAGTAGCAAGTTGTTACCCTAGCCCCAAGTGTGGTGGTTTTGGGTACGGTACCACCCTTTTACTTTTACAGTAGTGAAGCATAACACTTGATTAAGTAGCTAGATGATGTGTGAAATGTAGGTGTCTGACTGTTTGAAAGCATAATTGAAGTGTGCCCGTTCCGTACCCGCATTTAGGGGTCCAACTTACCATGTTCTAGCAGTAGTAACTATACTAGTCCCTGCGTACTCCCTTTGTTTTTATTTACTCTGCATTTTAGCTTTGCTCAAAGTCAAACTTTGCAAACTTTGACAAAGTTCATAGACAGAAATAATAACATATACAATAACAAATCAATACCATTAGATTTATTATTGAATATACTTTTACATCATATATATTTGCTATTGTAAATGCTCATATTTCTACTCTTACTAGCAAGATGCTCGTGCGTTGCATGTAACATCAAGATGCATTTGTATGACTAGTTTATTTCATGAGAGAAAAGGATGAAATAGGGAAGGCCTTAGTTGCAATTGTGGAGAGGTGTGTGGGTACCTTTTTGAAAAATTGCCATAGTTTCCTTCCTATCCGTAAGATATTAATCGGACGGCCTATATTGCAGGATGGCAGGCACACCATTATCACCAACACTGTTTTTTGTAAGAGTCTGCCCGATTTATATCTGACGGATAGGAAGGAAACTAATGCAATTTTGCAAAAAGATAATCACACCCCTCTCCACATTTGCAAATAAGGCCTTCCCTCATTCATCCTTTTCTCCCACAAGATAAACTACTCATACGAATGCATCTTGATGTTCCGTGCAACGCACATGCATCTTGCAATGTACATAAAAAATAGAGTTGGTGATGATGGTGTGCCTGCCATCCTGCAATATAGGTCGTCCGATCTATATCTAACGGATAGGAAGGAAACTATGACAATTTACCCGCACTCCTCTCCACATTTGCAGATAAGGCCTTCTATCGTTCATCCTTTTCTCCCACAAGATCTTGATGTTTCGTGCAAGGCATGGCATCTTGCTAGTTTTCTATAAACTTGGTCAAATTTTATGAAGTTTTACTTCAGTCAAACCTAATATGCAGAGTAAATAAAAAACAGAGGGAGTATCTTACTCCATGACCAAGACAGAAGGGAAAACGAGACAACTTATTATTTATTTGAGCTGTTCAAGTATAATCATGCGGCGTTGCTTATTTCTCATTCCTCTCCAACCCTCTTCTCCATCGAACATGCCGCCCTCCAGTCGAGTCCATCCTCCCGCATGCCTCATTTGAACATTCCGCCGAGTATCATTTGCATGTGGGCCTAGACCATGCTTGTATTTCCAGTGTTGTAATTCGTCTGACATGGATACAAACAAACGGTTCATTAAAAGTTTCACTTTACCTCCACTACGTGTTGCTTCCCGTCTTAGTTTTGACATCCCATTCGGTTCATGCCCCGACATATCTTGACAAGATCGATTAATGTTGAGATATCAACTGCGTGTCGTGCAAGGAGATAAAGGTTTGGTCTGTTTCTATGATAGAAATGACCCGCGCGGGGGGGGGGGGGTCTGTTGGGATCAGAGGGAGTATATTGTACGTTCATAAGCCAAATGAACATATTGTACCTACCCTAGTCCTCTTTCAATCGATCTCCGGATCCCGGGATGAAATCGAGAGAAAATGAGTGGGTGCATGTGTGATATCTAAGGCGGATTCAAAATTTGGAACCGGTGATCATAGCATCCGCAAATCATATGTAAATGTATTCAATGTTCGTTTTGCTTTTGAACGTACAATATACTCCCTCCGATCCTTTCTAGTTTACATATAAGTTTTATGTGTAGTCAAAGTATCTCTACATTGATCAAACTTGCATAAAAAGTATCAACATTCAACAACGCCCAATCAATATTGTTAGATTCGTACGTACTCCTAGATTTATATTCAAACAAAGTTGGTTTCCAATTTGTTTTCAACAATGTGAATGTGCTTGTTCTCGCGCATGCTCTTCCTACTAGGATTTCGCCATGTATAGCCAGTCCAATAGTAACTTTTTTAAGCTCCCTGTCCAATAGTACTAGTGGAGTACTGACAACATCTGTAGTAGAGTATGAAGTGGTCATAGTACTCCCTCCTTCCATTTATATATGGCCTAAGAGCAAGTCTAATAAGGTCTGTCAGCAAGCTATAAGACTTGTCATGTCATTAAAATCCCACTTAGAGGAGTGAGAAGAGAGGAGAGAGAGTGAAGCGGGCTCTTATTCTACAGCCCGACTATAACACATAGATCAAGAAAAAATAGTATGCATGCAACTCTCTTCCAATCATATACCTTGCTCATGCAAATATTAAATGCTTAGAGCCAATCTAATAGCCATTCTAAGAGACAACTTACATGGCACTTTTACCTATGTGGAGGAGAGAGATGTGAAAAAGTAAGGGGAGTGAGCTCTCATGCAAGAGCCTAGCTATATACGAATTCCTAGGTAAATACAATAAATATGAAGAAAGAGATAGAGAGGAGATGGAAAAAAGTACTAATACAATAGCCAACCTTATATATTTTTTGCGGGAAATAGCCAACCTTATAGCCCACACTATTGTACGAGTGCATATAGATGATGGCTATAGATGACATGGCAGTTCCTTATAGCCATCGGCTGGCTATATTATTAACCACGCTCTAATGCGTTTTTCAAAACCGCCTTTGAATATTGACAAGATTAATAGTACATGAGATGTATAATGTGAAAATTATATCATTGGAAGCTCCTTTCACGTACGAATTTGACTGTATGCTGTGTAAGTTGCATGTCATATAGTATTACTCTAACATTTGGTCAAAGTTAGCCTCGAAAAACACATTAGGCCCTGTATAGTAAATGGAAGGAGGGAGTAGTAGTGGAAGTGGATCCTCTGATGTAGGTATCCCTACCTTACCCTCCCTTTTGGTCACTTACTGGCGGACCCCATGCTTGCTAGGCCCCGCATGTCGGTTACACAATGGGTTCGGCCATGTCAGGGGATCCTAATCCGTAGTATACTCCCTCTGATTTTATTTACTCCGCATAAAACGGAGGGGTGGTATTATAAATGACATGGGTGGGGGAGGGGGAGGGACGTCGGTTTGCTCTCAATTGCGGTCCCACAAGCGGGCGAAAACGCAAGACGAAGCGCGTTCCATTCGGTGAACGACGTCGAGGGTCCAGCGTGCCGGGCTGAAACGCGAACGCGACAAGAGAAATGTATAATCAAAACCGATTGACTGGTCGTCACCGGAACCACTATTCACACCAGAACCTTCGCTGCTCGGCCTACGCTAGCCACTGCCCCAAAACCACACCTCCTCTCCAGCCCATTCCCCCACCTTTGAATCCCCTAGCCCGCATCAAGCATTCCCTAGTTCGCCGGAAAGCCATGGTGCGCCGCAAGATCACGTACTACAAGATGCTGACGCCGGAGCGCCGCAAGACCTCTGTTCCCAAGCTCGCTTTGCGGCAGGCCAATCCCCGATTTCTCTGGAGCCAAGCTACGAGGAGGAGGAAGCCGATCAAATGTTCATGGCGGAGGTCAGGATGCAGAAGGCCCCCGATGGGTATGAGACGATGAACGTCGACTTCGTGCCGACGTCCGGGTCCCCCATGGTGCAGGCGGACCAGCGGTTCAACCTAGCAATACTAAAGGAGGACTGGGAGGCAGAGGCTCAACTCAACGTGGAGCGTGCGCATGCCGCTGCCATCGAGGCTCTCCTGCAGGCGGAACTGGATGTCGTGGATGTGAACCAGGCGGCGGAGGCCCAACTCGATGCGGACCGCACGGATGCCGCTGCCATTGAGGCCCTCCTGCATGCGGAACGGAATGTCCTGGACTTGAACCGGGCGGCGGAGGCTCAACTCGACGCGGAGCGCGCGGATGCCACTGCCATCGAGGCCCTCCTGCAGGAGGAACCGGATGTCCTGGACATGAACCGGGCGGCGGAGGCTCAACTTGGCACGGAGCGCGCGGATGCCGCTGCCATCGAGGCCCTCCTGCAGGCAGAACCAGACGTCCTCGACTTGAACCGGGCGGTGCTCTCATCCGTGCAAAGTGCCCGCATGCTCCGCGTGAATGAGTAGCTGGAGGTCGAGGACAACCACGGTGTGCAGACACACGTCGGCAGGTACGGCTGGTTCGCGCCAACAGCCAAAGACGACGAAGCCGTCTTGTTCCGGAAGCAGTGGTAGTTTTTCTTTATGTTGTTGTTTTTAGGGATCTTTTGCTGTGTAAAAACATATATTGTTATGCAAGTCGCCTGACTTTCACCATTTGGGTTAGTCTACCAATTCAGGCGGTTGGATGAATATCCTACGTATCCTAACCCTTCTTCCTCACCTCTTCCAACAGACCACCGCACGGGCCATACAGATCCTCCCCAACATGCGGTTGGATAAACATAATGTATGCACGAAAATTATCTGTCAGCAGTAGCATTGTCAGTGAGCGTGCGTTCCCTTGGTTGGGTTTGCGGCGTGCAGGATGGACTGTGTGAGGGTGCGGTGCGACCGCGGCGTGCAGGAGCGACTCTGTGAGGGTGCGGTGCGACCGCGGCAGCCGTGTGCAAGTTTACCTCCTTTTCATTTTGAAAATTTAGGCAAGCTTGGCAAAACTGTGTGGCGAAGTTTGGCAATGCAAGGCTTAGACCCAAACAAGATACAAGTACGTACTTACTAGGAGTACTAGTGTTAAAAAAGAAAGGCGGGGTTTTCCTTCACGGGATTAATCGATACAAATCCTCGTTTGACGTGTCAATTAATCCGTATTTTTTCTCCAAAGCCCAAAGAGCTAACCATCTCACTCCTCATCGCTTGATTAATGCAGCGCCATGCAAACCAACCTTATCTCTTCCGCATGCATGCAAGGGTATATTAATGTCCTTGGTTGCTAGTACGAGGCAAACCCCATCAATTTTGCCTCGATCAGTGTTAGTGGCCTTTTGCAAATTGTAATTTTGATATACTGGCCTCCTGTACAAAAAATGGTGGCAGTAACTATTTGACTTCCTTCCCATTGCAGTGACGTTGACGATATCTCGAACGTTGTGGTTTGGCGAAGTGCGTTCGATGGAGAACACCATTGAGGGAGACCACGGTAAGTCGTTCGCAAGTGCTGCGTGCAAGCCGAGACAACCACCTTATTTGCATCCAGGAAGGACCCATAAATGTATTAGTACTACTAGTATACACAATAGCATCGTCCGTCCAGCTTAGTGTGGTGAGGTGGTTTCTTGAAGAAGACAATGGAGAAGCGGAGTCAGCGAAGAGTGAAATGATGGTTGCTTCGTCCGTGCTTTGTGATTTGACGCCTCACTGCTTTGTGATTTGTGATATAAGGGATAGGGGAGTAGACTCTGTGCTCTATGCTGTACATGCGTCCAAGCACGGGAGAAAGAGCACAGACGTTGCATTTTTCTATGCCTTCAATCAATCAATCAGGGAGCTTCGGTTCCATCTTTTTGGCTTTGGCAGCACCGTCCAAAATGGTTCCCATTGATGCCAAAAGCTCTTTTCACATTTGGCTACACATTGTGGATGCCCTTAACCGTACCACTTGGTTTTGCTCTTGTGTGCTATCTATACAAATCTCAATTATATTGATCTAAAAAATTATATAATCAAGATTAGTAAAAAGGAGGTGATTTCGCCGCGCGGATGGCGGGGGATGTTTCTTATTTTTAGAGGACGTTGGCCTGGCAGTTTGCTGACATGCAATCCCACGTGTTAGTGCTTTACCAAGCCGATTCGCGTCCCACATGAGGCAGAACAACGGCAGAAGCAACATGTGGTTAACTTGTAGAAGATGAGGGAGAAGCAGATTCAGCAACGAGTGAAATGATGGTTGTTTCATCCCTCCAACTTATTTTTGAGCATTATTACTTTGTACCTCCAACTTAACTGGAGGAAAGGTTCAACCTTGTGATTTTACGCCTCATTGCTCATTACTATGTCGGCGCCATGACTTGGTGCTTCACCCCTGCTGCTCTGCACTGTATTTCGGTATGGCACGTGGACCCGGTAGCTTGATGTCCCACATGTCGGTGAAAGGGACTAGAACCCTTATGAAAGCGAGTGCTCCACTCTTACGATGGAGGATATATATATAGTACTATAGTACTATAATTTTGTTTTTTCGCACGATCCAGCGATACAAACCCGATTAAACAGGAAAGGGCGGGATTTTTCCCGTGCGGTATATGATTCTGGCCATACATTTCACAGGCAATTTTAATGTATGCAAATTGAATAATTAAGTAACAATATGATATCTAGTATAACTAAAAACACATATGATTTATTGAGTTAGAGTGTAGTAGTAGTGTTGTATTGCGTAGGTGTTAGATGTAACATGCGAGAACGTGTAGAGATGTAGTTTTGGAGGGCCTACAGAGAGAAAAGCATAATACGGTCAACGAACTTCAGAATACGCTCATTATGGTCACTATATACGTTTTGCAGTGATTATATGGTCACTTGCTCACCGTTCAGCATCGGATTGCACTCTGTTGACCGGCCAAATAGTCTGCATGGCACCATGTTGAGTAGTTAAATTGACCACGTTCCTTGTGGGTCACACCTGTCAGTTTGCATAGGAAAAAGGTCAGATAAACATAAATTTACGTAGGCGCGACAAGACTCCAACATGTGCGCGGAAATCACCTGGTTGTGTATGTGTCTATCAGGGTCTAATGTGTGAGCATGCATGTGTAGGTTGAGCAATTGAGCGTGAGAGTGTGTGTTGGTCATGTGGTGTGTGCATGCATGCATGCATGCATGCGTGTGCGCGTCTGAGTGTTGCATGTGTGCGTGGCTACGTGTGTACGTGTGAGTGTTGCGTGCGTGCGTGGCTGCATTTGATCGTGTGAGTGTTACGTGCATGAAGTTCATGTGCATGCATGCGTGTGTGTGTATAATCACCACACCAGCTCCTGTGTTAAAACAGACGGCTCAGCATACCAATACAAGGCCACCTTGTCCAATGTGCCCGCGGTCATGACTTCGGACCACCGTCCAATATTTGTTTGTCATTTGTTTTCATTCTTACTAGCAAGATGCCCGTGCGTTGCACGTAACATCAAGATGCATTTGTATGACTAGTTTATCTTGTGAGAGAAAAGGATGAACGAGGGAAGGCCTTATTTGCAAATGTGGAGAGGTGTGTGGGTACCTTTTTGCAAAATTTCCATAGTTTCCTTCCTATCCGTCGGATATAAATCGGACGGCCTATATTGCAGGATGGCAGGCACACCATCATCACCAACTCGGTTTTTTGTAAGAGTGTAGAGTAGATACAAGCCGACAGGTGGGCCCAATGGTAGTGAGATAATGTGATGCAACACTAGAGCTGGTCAACTAGTCGTGTCTTGAGCAAATACAGAGTTGTATGGTGAGCCCATGACTGTATAATAACCACAAAATGTAAATGGTGGCCGTAATGAGTGGATTCTGAAGTCCAATGTATGTATCCTGCTTTTGCTTCAAATACAATGACTGTCACTTTATATATCATGAGAGAAAGATGAAACATGCGTGAATGTGCTGGGGGCTTACTTTTAGAGGACCTGGATATAGTTTGTGTGCATACATGAAAGGGGCGTAGAGGGGGTGTATGCGATGGAGAGAGAGATGCTTTTCGTTTATCTTTATTATGACTAACTTTATATATAGTATAAAGATATGAAAATTCACAGTGCGGAATAAATATCATTGTGGGCACCATGCAATGCAAATTAACGTTCATACTCCTCCATATAACTTTGTAATGTTTTATATATGTAGAAATTCTAATTTTTTTTGGCCACACTTTTATTTAAAAGGAATGTTGTATGCGAAAGAAACGTGAAGAGAGGGATTTTTAGATCAATGGGGTATGTGATGTAACATGTGTGAATGTGTAGTTGATGTATTTGGCAGGGCCTAGAGATGCATGTGTGTGCATTAAGTATTCAATAGAGGCATGGATAGAGGGGCCGGCGGGGGGAGGGGTGTGTGGGAGAGATAGCATGATAAATGAGAGAGGTCTAGAGAGAGAGAGACGAATATGATGTCACGACAAGAGATTCCCTTGAGTGTGTATATGCAAGGGGGGAGGGGATAGCGGCACGAGGAGAATTTTCTTTTGTGTGGTGTCTGTGTTGGTATGTGTGGGTGTGAGAAGATAACGAGACCTGGGGGTAGAGGATGTGTCACCGCATGAGGTCCGGTGGGTCGAGGTGAGGTCTGTCCTGCGCCATATTGGTCGGCCCGTGACGCATTTAGGGAGACCCATGGATGACTAGTCGTACAAGACAAAGATAGCAGAATCGTGAAGGACTTTGTGTCCATTGACAAAGTCGGCTAGTACTTGTAACCCTAGGTCCTCGGACTAAGGTAACCCCTTATCTCTGATATTACTATTCATCCAACCAAACTTTAAGGGGCATCCTACGGAATACTCTACTAGAACCATACTCGTCGATTAGGAAGAGAGGTGTGAGACAATGCGTGAGAGACAGGCCTAAAGATAATGTGCATACAGGAGACACGTAGGCAGGTCTATGTATATAGAAAGGGTCGATGGGATTGTGTGTATGCTTGTGTGAGGAAGAGAGCTTGTGATAAAGGTTAGTGAAAATAGTCATAAATGGTTACGAGAGGGAGGGAGCGTTATATCGAGAGCATGTCTGCGAGAAAGACACCTCGGGAGAGAGTGTGTGAGAATGTGTCAGAGACCGCCGATGGAGAGTGAAACTACACGTAAAAGACTGATGTACACATTGATTAAAGATATAAATTATATCCAACTATTAGGATGGGATCATGATATTTGCAATTCGCGTCAGGAACGGTGATTGATCCATCAGATATCTAGATTCTATTGAATTTGAGCATGTCTATGTTATTATTCGACATAATTGATCCACATAGTTAGTATTTTGAACTCCAGACAATGCATCGCTTTAGAAATCGAATATAAACGCGAGTATAGTTCAAGTTGTGTGTGTAAAGCACATTATACATATGAAAGTTACACAATGAACATTATAATAGCTAGCTATGAACTAGCATACATTTGAAATCAACTTAAGGTGGTTTTAAAAAAATCAAATTCAACATGAATTCCTTCAATTATTTGAATTCAATATCATGGCCTTTGTAAATCATACCTAAATTATGGGGGCACCAATCTTTGCTCCTATTTTGTACATAATAGCATATATAGTCGTGTACAAAATAGATTCAAATTTAGCTCCTCCGTTCCAAAATAATCGTAGTTATAGGATTTTCAAGTGTCAAAATTTTAAAAAGAAGCGGATAATTTAATGAGGTTTTCAAACATACAAGGTCAAATTTAACGTTGTCTATTTAGGTCAATCCTCAAAGTTCAAGAGTACTCTAAACATGAATGCTTCTATTTCAAAATTTCGAACGAAGCGCCAAAAGAGCCTCTACTCGCCCGAAACCGTGTGAGACCAATGTTTGGTAGTAGAAGGAAATTACTTTTCTAGCTCCGACTCGTGAAACCTACCGGCCCGATGTCCAAAGGTCTAAACCGGGGTAGGTTTGTAGCTTCATCTAAACGCCACACAACCGCCTCCGAAAAACATTCATACACAATGGCCACCTAAGCACACATGCGCGCGACCGAAATCGCTCCCGCCCACTATTTGGGACACCTGGGATTACCATCCTACCCCGACCCATAGTTTGTCCAAAATTTAAGAGGGGGGCAAAGTTTGTACTTTCCCCAAATTTCAAACAAGCACGTCCCATCTGTTCAAAAAAGCCAAAAACAAGCGCTTCCCAGACCGAAACATGGTTCTCCCTTAGCTCCCCCCACCCCCGCCCCCTGTCCGATTCCCCATTCGTACTCTATGGGCGCCAAAACTACCTCTCCACCAACCACGAAACCCTGGCATCCTCCGTCCGCCACCCCATCCCACCCATCAACCACCGCCCTCCTCCATCACGCTGGAGCCGATACCCCGACATCGTCGTCCACCGCAACCTCAACCGCAACGCCCTCCACGGCTAGTAGTTTAAGCCGAGGCCGAGCCGTCCGTACCTGAGCCAGTTCAACCACGCCGTCCTGCGCCTCACCGCCACCGCTCCAACTTCGCCACCGTCCACCGCACGGGAGCTGTTTCTGCTACGCCGTCGTTCGCCGCCTCGGATCTGCTTCCCCTCTGCCGACATATGGCCACGGCAACACAGTCAACAATTTGGCCATGGGTTTGTCCAAGCCTGCACCCTCCTCCAAAACATTGGTTCCCCCGGCAAAAAGAATATGATCAGTGCGACATATGGAGGAGGCCACACTGGCAACCGGAAATGGTACTTCTCTTCCCTTATTCGTGCAAATCATACATGTCTGCTTGCACGATATTCATCCCACATAAGACACTAGTTGACCGCTTCTTCTTGATACTAGATGTTCCTAGTAACTCATGATGCACAAGGTTTCTCCTCATATACTATTTAACCTTAGCTAGAGGTCCGTCCCCCTGGATTTCAATTCCTGGTCAGTTGATTTCCAATTAACGGAAGCATTCCCCGACGTAACAGGTGCTAGTCTGCCTATTACGTCGGGGAAGCAGTGCCTCGGTGTTTATCTTATGGGGGTGTGGGGCCTAGAGCTACTGGCGCCCGATTTGGAGGTAGGCCGGGATTAAAGGGATGGCCTGGGGCGCAGCCAAGCACGGCGATGGTGTGAGGTCGAGGGGAGGGCGGGGAGGCGGAGGCAGGGGCTGGGCCGGTGGTCGCTGGCGGTTCGAGAAAGATCATCAACAGTGACTGGCGGGAGGTAGACGAAGGCCATCTTCCCGTTCCTTATAGATCGGATGGTTCATAAAAAAAATCGACTAACCTATTTATTTTTAGTCATTTGTTATCTTGATAGGACCACAAGTGGTGGTGTGCTGGAGGAGTACCTGCATTTCCTGTGCTCATATATTACAAAATCGTATGGAGTAGAGTCTAATTTTGTTTGCCATGCAATGTTGTAGAGCTATCATATGTCTTTGTCATTTATTTTTCAGCCACCTGCTATCTGCTACTTTTACAGTGCACTAGTTCTGCACACGCTTCACCCATACTCTCACTATAGTTTTTTTATGCAAGGGTATTTCAGGTTCTGCTGCCTTGAGAGAAGCAGAAAAGAAAAGAGAGAAGTCGCTCCAGCATCGTACGCGGATAGGCCAGACACATTTCAGCCTTATAAAGGGTGCAGTGTCAGCAGATGGAGATGGTAAACGTAGCTCTGGAGTTGATGACCTCGCTCGCAATGAACCACCATCCTAGGTACTTGCTTTAACTTCGTGGTGTCATATGTGGTTGCATGTTGCATATGGTGTCTAGCTTGTATTCGAAAGGCCAAAGTCGGTCTTTATTAAGATAAGGAATGATATTTTTTACATGAACCGCCATCCCGTGAGCACCAGAAGACAAATAGCTACTCAGGGCACTGGCCGAGCTAGTGACAAGCCTATCACAGATAGGCATCACCTGGAAGCCAACTAAAAAGCCACGATGCTGGTGAAGCAGCCCGCCTCCCACCAGGCTCTCTCAGGTCCTAGATGATCATGCTCACCACTCCAGCTGGATGTCTAGCTTGTATTGCTTCCAATTTGGTTAAATTGCATCTGCTTAGCTTACACATTATACCTTTGAATATGACATGCCTTCCTGTTTTTGGTACATACTAGTACATCTGTCTATTAACCATGTTCTTACATCAAATGAATGTTCTCGTGTATCCCCCATCAATCACTTATGATGAGGCAGTCAGGCTAGTGGACTACTATGAGTAAAGATCCTCATTTAAAGAATGCAGCGTCAGCCTCCCCACATGATTCTCAAGAAATAGCAAGGCTAGATGAAGATAGTGAACATAGCTCTGTAGTTGATTACCGCATTTCCCCTACACGAGCATCACAGGTGCTTGCTCTAACTTGGCAGCATGATATGTAGTTGCATGTTGCATATGGTGTCTAGATTGTAATTCTTCCAGTCTGGTTAAATTGCATGTGCTATTCTACTTAGTTTGTACATTATACCTGTTAATGTGACATGCCTTCCTGTTTTTAGTACATAGTACATCTGTCTATTAAGCATGTCCTTATGTAAGTGCATCTAGTGCCACCCCTAGTTGGTTTTGGAGTATTGACGACAAACCTGGCTGAGGGACTAATGTGTTTGTGAGAATTGCAGGATAACACAGGTAGTAGTCCCTCATTGATTCGGTTTACCTACCGGAGATGACCCCTAATAATGTGTGAAGACATTGAAGACAATGGTGGTCTGTGAAGCTATTCATGGGGAAGACTACGACATGAAAAGGCATCGAGTGAAGACTATGGAGCGCGAAGACTTAGTTGTTTCGTTGTTTCCTTTTCTTCTTTGTTGAGTCATAGGAACCACCGCACTGTTCAGTGGGGTCCAAGTGAACAAAGTCAGAGTGACTGAAGTGATGCTCAACCAAATCCTATGTCTTCGAGCGAAGACAATGAGAGCAAATCTTATCCAGAGTCGGATGAGTCAGCTTTACTTGTAGCCCAAGCCAAGCTGCCGCGTGTGTTTGAATCTGACCGTTGTGACACGTGTCAGTTCCTTAGTGACCCAGGGTTATTTCAGACAAATCAGGTCGGTTTCCCAGTGGCTATAAATAGCCCACCCCCTACACCATAAATTGGTGGCTGCTCAGAGTTAGTACATGGCTTTTGTCGTTTGAGAGCAACCCACCGCCGAAGCTTCCGAGAGAGAATCCTTGCGAGGACTAAGCCCAAACCACCCAGAGCCCAAGAGAGTGTTTGGCATCACTGAAGTCTTTCTGTCCGCGTGATCTGAAGACTTGTTACACTTGAGGACTGTGAATCCTCCAGCCAGTTAGGCGTCATGTTCTGAGCATCCAAGAGTCATTGTGGATTGCCGGTGAACGAAGTCTGTGAAGGTTCGGAAGTCTACCTTGAAGGCTTACCAGAGTGATTGGGTGGGGACTAGGTGTCCTTAGATCAAGGGGAATAAGGTGAAGATGCGGTCTTCTGAGTTGAATCTCAGCCTCCCTAACCAGACGTACAATTGTCACAACAACTGGAACTGGTCAAACAAATCCCTGTCCTCCTGAAGCTACTGGTTCTATCTCTCCCTTCTCTCTACTTATAGTTTGTCTTCGTGAAGTCATTGCCTGCTTGCATTATCTGTTTGACTTCACTGTGTGACTACCTATTCTGATTGGCTTCATACTATCTTTCATCCTGATCTTTACTACCTAGCTGCTATTAGTCTTCGTGCTTTCACTTCATTGAATACTTGACTATGGCTTGTCTAGTGTAGTCATCCTTCCATTGCATACGAATAGTGTCATTTCTATTGTTTGTCTTTGGAACTCCCACATTTTGAAGACTTTCATAAAAATCGCCTATTCACCCCCCTCTAGTCGATAACTATCCCTTTCAATTGGTATTAGAGCAAGGTACTCCCTTGTTCTGTGTGATTCGGTTTAACCACCTGGAGTTTCAGCTATGTCGACTGCAGGGATAATCAAAGTCTCCGCTGCGTGCCCCATCTTCGATGGCACTGAATATCCCTACGGGAAGAATAGGATGCACATGCATCTTGAAGCCATTGATGTCGATCTATGCTATGTTGTCAAGAACGGCGTTCCCAAGACTGGTGAAGGTGTCACCCCTACTAATGTCAAGAAGTTTATTCAACTGGACTCTACCACCAAGAACATCATGTGTGGTCACCTTACCAAAGGACAGTATGGCTGTGTGAGTGCTTTGTAAATGTCGAAGCTAGTCTGGGACTGGCTCTCCAAGGTCAATGAAGGCGTCTCAACTCAGCGAGATCAACGGATCAGTACTCTCCGCAACCTCTTCAACCACTTCAAGAGACACGACAACGAGAATGTCCAGATCACGTTTGATCGCCTCACTAATATCACAAATGAGCTCCAAGAACTCGGTGCCACTGAGATCATGAAGCATGAGATACTGAAGACACTACTGAGATCTCTTGATAGCTCATTTGACACCTTAGCCCTAATGATACAAGAATGCCCTGATTTCAAGTCTCTCGATCCGTCTGACATACTTGAGAGGCTCAACACACATGAGTACCAGCTATCTGAGAAACGAGATATCTATGGCCCCAACTATGGCCGAACTCGCGCTGTGAAGGCAAAGGCTGCTGCTTCCTCATCTGAAGAAGAATCTGACTGCAGTTCTGGTGATCCTGAAGACACTGGAAAGGCGCTTGTTATGCTTGTGAAGAAGTTCTAGAAATTCACCAAGAAGAAAGGCTTCAAAAAGTCTTCACGATCCAGCTCAAGGAATGATGAAGCTTCTGCCTATGACCACAAGAAGAGAACCTGTCACAAGTGCAAGAAACCTGGTCACTACATCTCTGAGTGTCCACAGTGGGACAATGAGAAGAAGAAGAAGAAGAGCAAAGAATATGATTCTGATGACAACAAGAAGAAGAAATCCTCAAAGTATTCTTCCAAGTCTTCTTCCAAGTCTTCATCACACAAGAAGAGCTCATCTGTCAAGGCTCGTGCTTTTGTTGGCAAGGAAATGGATTCAGAGGAGGAGTCAACTTCTGAGTAGGCGGAGGTGGAGTCTGAGGAGGAGTCTGACTCTGGTGCCGCGAGTCTGGCTCTAGCTACAGCCTACGTCGCCAAGTCCATCTTCAACACCGAAGACAATGGCTCCGTCACCAACACTGATGATAATGACAAGGATGACTCGCCTCCCACCTACTGCTTCATGGCACGTGGTGCCAAGGTAAAATCACGTGATGCTTACTTTCAAACATCAAGTGAAGATGACTCTGATGGTGAATCCAAACCTAGTTACAAAACACTTGCTAAAATTGCAGCTGAACAACAGAAAGCTATGGAACATACTCAAAAACTGTTACAAAAGCAATGACCTATTGGACGCGGAAATGACCAAGTCTCAGTCCTTAATTGAAGACATAAAAAATCTTCATGTTAAGTACTAGGAACTTGAAGGTCGACATGAATCACTCTCAACTTCTCATGAAAAGCTTTCCTATGATTATATTCAAAGGAAGCAGGAACTTGAGAAATTGAGATTGGATCATGAAGATCTTCAAAAGGAGAATGAGTCACTTCGCGCTCAACAGATCAGTCCCACTCAGGAAGGATTTAAACCACCATGCCTAAAATGCATTGAGCATGATAACGCTGCTTCTATTGCTGAATGTTCTACTGCTACTACTGTTGCAATATCTTCAACTGCTGATGTGGTAACTAACCCCTCTGTTGAGGATACCACTGCTATTGCTGATGAGAATGCTAGGTTGAAGACACTGCTTGAGACAGGGATGTACAAAAGTCTCAAAGGGCATCAGACATTATGTGATGTCCTCAAAAAGTAGATTCTGAACCGAAACCCTAGGAAAGAGGGTGTTGGGTTCGAGAGGAAAATGAATGTTGATGGGTCGTACTGGAAGCCTCAGCAGTACCCCAATACCACATGGGTTGCTGCAAAGGAACCTTCAGTAGATCCATCCACCTTGTCTGGTTTCACTTGTGCTAACCCCATTATCATTGATGAATCCTTTGATGCAAACTATAAACTGTTTAAGAATCAGAATGGTGAAGTGTTTGCCAGGTATATTGGTACTAACTGCAGGAATGGGCCACCTATGAAGAAGATATGGGTTCCCAAAAGTTGTCTTGAGAATCTTCTAGTGAATGTCATCATGACACCACCTGTGAAGAAGACAAATCCCATACCAAAGGCTTCATATGGTCCAGAAGCTTCATACGGACCGAGGACTCATCTGAGTCACCCTAACGCCAATGTTTTGCAGGGAAATCATACTCAGACCCATGAATATGAGCGTGTTTCCTCAAACCGCTATGTTCATAGAACAAAGAACTTTTCTGCTTATTCCTATGAGTATTATTCACCTCCTGCAAGGCTATTTAGTAGGGCTCCAAAGCCGAAATTCTCATATGCTGCACTTAGACTCATTGCTTCTAAGACACCCCTGAAAATGTGGGTGGTTAAGAAAACTTAACTCTCTTTTGCAGGGAAAGGTCTCCAGCCGGAAATCAAAGGCGTCCAAAACTAATGCTGGGGACCTTAATAATCTTGTGGGGCGCAAGATAAAATTTCATGTTCCACTTGTTCGTCAAATGCTTATGCTTCACAACTCGCTTGGTGAAGCCTATCCCCAAACTGCACTGTAGGCTATGACACCTCGTACTTCAGAATGGATTATGGACAGTGGATGCACTAACCACATGACTGGCGATCGAAGTCTTCTGATGGATTCAACGCTACGTCCATCAGACAAGAGTCACATCACATTTGCTGACACTGGTAAAAGCAAGGTATTGGGTCTAGGCAGAGTTGCAATATCAAAGGATCAGCACATGGATAAAGTGATGCTTGTTGAATCCCTTGGTTTCAACTTAATGTCTGTCTCAATGCTTTGTGACTTGAACATGATTGTGCTATTTGGAAAATATCGATGCCTTGTACTAATGGAATCTGACAAGTCTCTAGTCTTTGAAGGGTATCAGAGAGATGATCTATATATATGGTAGATTTCTCAGCAGGACCTCAGATGGCCGTATGTCTTCTAGCAAAGGCTTTAGAATGTTGGCTTTGGCATCGAAGGCTAGGACATGTTGGCATGAAGAACTTGCACACTCCCGCGAAGAAGAAGCATTTCGTCGGCATCGAAGGCATCAAGTTCAAGAAGGACCATGTGTGTGGCGACTGTGAAGCTGGAAAGATGACCAGGGCCAAGCATCCCTCGAAGACAATCATGACTACATCTCAACCCTTCGAGCTGCTCCACATGGACTTATTCAGCCCTACTCACTACTCTACTCTCACTGCTATTGCTTGCCTCTATGGCTTTGTCATTGTTGATGATTACTCTAGATATACTTTGGTGCATATAATCCTCTACAAGACTGAAGTGCAGGATGTCTTCAGACGCTTTGCCAACCGTGCCATGACGAACTATGGCGTCAAGATCAAGCACATCAGAAGCGACAATGGCACTGGGTTCAAGAACACCGGCCTCGACCTCTATCTGGATACTCTGGGTATCACTCGTGAGTTCTCTGCTCCTTATACACCTCAGCAGAATGGCATCGCAGAGCGCAAGAACAGAACTCTCATTGAGATGGCCCGAACGATGCTTGATGAGTACAAGACTCCACGGAAGTTCTGGCCTGAAGCCATTGACACTGCTTGCCACATCATCAACCATGTTTATCTTCACAAGCTTCTGAAGAAAACATCCTATGAACTTCTAACTGGTAAGAAGCCAAATGTAAGCTACTTCAGAGTATTTGGTGCTAGGTGCTGGATCAAGGATCCACATCACACGTCAAAATTTGCACCGAAAGCACATGAAGGTTTTATTCTTGGTTATAGAAAGGATTTGCACTCCTACAGAGTCTTAAACCTATTTCACTATAAAGTGGTTGAAACTGTGGATGTGCGGTTCGATGGACTGACGGCTCGCAAAGAGAGCACCTGCCAAATGTGCTAGATGAAGTACCTCCAAGTGAATCAATCAAGCATATGGGAATTGGAGAGATCATGCCTTTTGAGAATCAGACTGAAGAAGAGCTTATCATTTCTACACCTAATCAACCTGAAGACAATGATCAGCCTGAAGACAATCCCCCAAATGATGACATTGATCAGCAAGAGCCAAATCTTTGTCCTATTAATCCTTGTGTTGCAAATGAAGTTCAGATTGAGAAGATAATTGACATCTTGAATGCACCTGGTCCACTCACTTGTTCAAAAGCAACTCAAAGAGCAACACAGCTAACTAATTTCTATGGGCACTTTGCATTCGTCTCAATCTCTGAACCCAAGAAAGTCGATGAAGCCTTCATGGATCCTGAATGGATTCAAGCTATGCAAGAAGAGCTTCAACAGCTCGAGCTGAATTATGTGTGGGAATTGGTCAAGCGTCCTGATCCTCAGAAGCACAATATTATTGGCACCAAATTGATATATTGCAACAAGCAAGATGAGCATGGTCAAGTGGTCAGAAACAAGGCTCGTCTCGTTGCACAAGGTTACACTCAAGTGGAAGGAATTGACTTCGATGAAACATTTGCTCCGTGGCAAGGCTTGAATCCATTCGCATACTGCTAGCCTATGTAAATCATCACAACATCCTTCTGTATCAAATGGATGTGAAGAGTGCTTTTCTCAATGGAAAGATAGAGGAAGAAGTATATTTCGCACAACCTCCAGGCTTTGAAGATCCAAAGCATCCTGATATTGTATACAAGCTCAACAAGGCACTATATGGCCTCAAACAAGCCCCTCGTGCTTGGTATGATACGCTCAAAGACTTACTGAAGAGCAAAGGCTTCAAACCTGGTTCACTAGATCCTACACTCTTCACGAAGACATATGATGGTGAACTGTTTGTGTGCCAAATCTATGTGGATGACATTATCTTTGGCTGCACCAACAAGAAATATAGTGATGAGTTTGATCACATGATGCAAGAGCAATATCAGATGTCCATGATGGGCGAGCTGAAGTTCTTTCTGGGTCTCCAAATTCATCAGCAACGCAACGGCATCTTCATATCTCAAGAAAAATACCTCAAAGATTGCCTGAAGAAGTTTGGAATGCAAGACTGCACAGGATACACGACGCCAATGCCAACCTAAAGTCATCTAGGTCCCAACGACAATGGTAAAGAGTTCGATCAAAAGGTATACCGCTCCATGATTGGTTCTTTGCTTTATTTATGTGCATCTAAGACAGATATAATGCTTAGTGTTTGCATGTGTGCCCGATTCCAAGCGGCACCAAAGGAATTGCATCACTTAGCAGTGAAGCGAATTCTTCGATATTTGGCTTACACCCCAACATTAGGATTATGGTATCCAAAGGGCTCAGAGTTTGATCTAGTTGGATTCTCAGATGCTGATTATGCTGGTGACAAGGTTGATCACAAGTCCACATTAGGCACATGTCACTTTCTGGGATGATCTCTTGTCTGTTGGTCTTCAAAGAAGCAAAACTGTGTATCTCTCTCCACTGCTGAATCTGAATACATTGATGCTGGATCTTGCTGTTCTCAGCTTTTCTGGATGAAGCAAACTCACAAGGACTATGGTATCCATCTGAAGAATGTGCCTCTCTACTGCGACAATGATAGTGCCATCAAGATTGCCAACAACCCAGTTCAGCACTCGAAGACAAAGCACATTGAAATTCATCATCACTTTCTCAGAGATCATGTTATGAAGGAAGATATTGATATCATTCATGTCAAGACAGAAGAGCAGTTGGCTGATATCTTCCCAAAGCCCTTGGATGAGAAAAGTTTTTGCAAGTTGCAGTGTGAGCTAAATATCTTGGAATCCTCAAATGTCCTGTGATTAGGCACACATCCTAACACTTATGCATTTTGATGACTTAGATGTGCAACACACGAAGTAATGTATATCTTCAATCAATGAAGACATACACTCTAAGTGTGAATACATTAATGCTGAATTTGACTTCAGAGCGCCACGATAATTGTGCGACGTGTCTCGGTCTAATACTTCCTATGCGGTGGGTAACGCCACCACCAAACTTTTGTTTGACGTGTTTATCTTGGTGTCATATTTGCAAAGTCTTCATATCTGATTTATCTTCATACCTGGCTTATATTCAAGTTTATCTTCATTTGGTTGATTTGGCCTTATACTAGTTATGTACATATTTGTGTTCTATCCTCTACAACATTCACTTATAGCTATGACTTCATTCTGAATCTTTTGAACTAAGTGAATGTGATCGGAACCTAACCTATCTATGCTTCTACCTCAAATCTGTTTGTCCAAATCATATGCATTCTATTGAAAACCGTCGATTGTCTTCACTGAGACCTTGTCAGTTGAAGTCAATCTGACAAACATTTATATCTATTTTTAATGCTATATCCTTTTTGCCTGAAAGCCGAAGAATTTGGAACGACCACCCCGGCAATCCAGGCGTGCGTGGGAACATGGAACAACTTCCAAGGTGTTGCATGCTTGCCACGTGCCCTTCAGATGTGAACCGCCAGGGCACCTGTGTAATTGCGATGTGCTATCCCTTTCCTTATAAATACCCGTCACATCTCGGTCAAAAATTCTTCTTCCACCTCGCCACCTCTCGCAAACCCTAGTGCCTCTGCTAGCGCTCGATGACGCTGGCGATGAAGCGCTTAGCTGCCGCGACTTCTCCGACGCCGTCCTCACGCCGGCCGTGGACCTCGTCCTCTCCGTCGTCGCTGTAAGTGTCCTCCGTCACCAAGTTAGGGCACGGAAGATCGAACTACTCGGCCTCCAACTTTGCTCCATCTAGCAGTTCTTTGTGTGGTAATTAAAATTCACTTTTTACCGTTTTTTCGATCTGATAGATTCATCCTTCTTTACCAAAAGTGGTTTCTAGATCTCCAAAATTGAATCTATCTCCTTCTGCATCTCATACAATGCCTAGTCTATTCACTTATGCTTCTTTACAAGTTAGATTCCTCACTTGTACTTATTCTTCGATTCGTACAAATCTGGAACCAACTCACATCAAATAAGTGAATGTCTTCGCGTTATGAGGTCAATGTCTTCAAACTGATTTATCTTCAAAATCTTCTGAGAATTCATATGACCTCTTCCCCTTCCCTCGCACCTCTAATGCTGTCACAGGTACATGTCCGTGGGAGAATCCCTTGGTTCTCATAGTCTGCATTCGTTTGCAGAATTCTTACAGAGTCACATAAATTCTCCTAAAGCCAGTTCTTGTCTGACCAGCCGACAGAAGCCTTTGCAAGTACTGAAGCCTTTCAGGATAAGATTCATGGCTACTGAGAAATCAGCAAGAAAGGGTGGCAGACAGCGCCATGGGAACACTTCCAAGGATTTGCCTCCAGATTTGCTCGAGCTATACAAAATAGACCCAGAGGAAACCTATACAGGACGCAAGAATCGAATCCAATGGATTCGAAGATATTGGGCAGAGGAATGGTTCAAGTACCGTTTTGTCACAGAAGAATATGCAGAGAAGAATGCCATCAAGGGACCCTGGGGTGATATACTGTACAAAAATCTTCCTCCCAGGACCCAGGCTGAAGCTATTGAGCAAGGTTTCTATCCATGCATGGTGTGCGGACCACAGCCAGAGAACACTGACCCCTCTTCTCTGCTGTGGTGCCGTGAAGACAATCTGTTCAAGCGCAACTACTAGTTCGCCAAAGACTCTGCTGTAAACAACAACAAGGAATTCGGCCTTGACTTCAACCCTGGTCCGTTTGCTCCTCGGGAAGATGGGACCCATGAAGCCAATGAAAACAGGATCGGCCCCTTCTACAACCTTGCAGGCCTCATCACGCACATTGCCATCCAAGGTGCAAAAGTGGATCATTCTGGTGATGATGCTGACACTGATGATGCTCCAGCTCCTCCTCCTAAGCCACAAAAGAAAAAGAAAGCTAAGGCTTCAAAACCAACTGCTGCTCCAAAAGCTTCTCGAGTGAAGCCATTGACAACTGTCCCTCCTGCTCCAAGTAACACTTCTGAAGATCTCTCTCGCATCTCCAAGAAGAAGGAGAAGACTCAAAAGAAAGATGTTCAAAGTTCTGGTCAAGCCCTGACACCTGATGCCGTTGTGAGTGCGGTGATGATGCTCTTGAGCAGCTGATTAAGAGCAAGCAAGAGGCGGAGATCTTCAATGATTTGCCCCTCTTTGATGGGAACATTCTGGACAACTTCATTGATGAGTGGTTTGACAACCCAAATCTTAGCTTTGATGATCTTCAGCCCCCGATTGGCATCAGCATCGCCTTCCAAGGCGCAATTGCTCCTGAGCTGGCTCTGGCTCATTGAATTGTTGAATTGAAGAACAAGATTGACTATGAGAAAGAGCAGTTCAAGAAGCATGTGGCCAAGCTCAGCGTGGCTGATGTTCAAAACTTCAAGGTGATGTTGCATGACCTCAAGGAGGCATTTCGCAAGAAGCGCGAAGAAGCCAAAGGTTCACGAGAGCGCGTGAAGAATCTTGCTGCCAAGTGTGTTCAAGCTTACAATGAAGCTGAGAAGCGCAAGGCGCTTGGGCGTCCCGACATCGAGCCCAAGGTGGCTGCCAAGAAGACGAAGAAGCCTACTATGGCCCAAATTGAAGCTCCAAGGAGGGAAGAACCTCACATTGTTTTCCTTGCCAGCATGACAGACTCGAAGCCTAAGGTCCCCACAGTGGCTTCAGAACAGAAGAAAACCAAGCAGCTGAAGCCGAAGCCAGAAAGCGCAAGCTCAAGAACACCACTAATGATGCACCACCCACCAAGAAGAGAAAGACCAAGAAGAGAGATCGGGCTTCTCCCCAAAGATCCCCTTGTTGTCGAGCCCATTGCTTTTGCTCATCCTGCACGTGCAAATCAAGAGGGTCAGTTGATAGTTCATGAGTCTGCTTCCACATAGGCTCCTGAAGCTGAAGAAGATCCAGCCGTTAACCCATCACGGCTGAAGACATTGGTCCCCACGACAATGTAGATGATGATGAAGTCCTTCCTCAGATTAAGCGCCTAACGGTATCATCGCCTGTTCTCACGAATAGCGAGCTCATCAGTATTGGTCGTCCTTTGACGCTAATCTCCCAGGATGCCTCATGGGCTGATCGCCCCCAACCACCAAACCAAGACTCACCAAGTACACCCCATCCTTCACCAGCGCAAGTCACCAGCCAAGTTGTGAATGATGACAACTACATGGAGACTACACCGTCACCAAAAGCGTCGCCTGTGTTCCAACGGCTTCGCAAAGGACTAAGGCCATCAGTCTCCATGACAACCATCACAGAGGAAGATTCAAACCAATCCAGCTCAGTGGCACATCAAGTGTTCACTGAAGAAAATCCCTCTGTGACGGTTCCCTCGTCTGAAGCCAATGTTTCTGAAGACAATCCGGTTGCATCAGCCGATGAAAGACAAGAAGAAGAGCGTGTTGCTACTCCCCCTACCAACCAAGAAGTTGTTCTCGAGGAGAACGTGTCTGTGCCCGACCCTCCAGCTACTCAAGTGAAGGTTGAGAATCCTGAGGCGACCACCAATAGCAATACTGAAGCCAATGACATTATCATGGCTGAAGACAATGTGGCGCCTGCAATGAACACTGTGCATGAAGCCAATGATTCACCTACAACAAATGTGCAGCCTGACGCCTCTGCTAATGCCACTGCTCCTGTTCCGCCTCCAAGGCCCCACACCATTGAGCAAGCATTCTACCAAGGCGAGCTTTCACTATCAGATGGCCAGTTCTGGTTCCTCCGCCTGCTCCCGGACCTTAGTTTGACTATCATGTGGAGCACATGCCTCAGGTTCAAAAGCCAAAACCAAGGCTGCCAAGGTTTCCAGGTACTACATCTGCACCAGGATCGTTCAATGTCAACGGCTTCATTGCACACAACACCTTCTTCGATAACGCCAATAACTCATATTCCAAGCCAAGAATATTATCTGATCGGTTCTGGAGTTATCAGCAGCGCAACTACTACTCCTGTATTCTATACAATCAAGAGCGCATATTTCCTCATATGCGTCTGGACTCCGAAGCCATTGCTGGTCTGCCCTGCTTAGAAGAAGCCCATGACTGTTTTTGAGATGGTGGCCTTCTGCAGTTTGTTACCGACAAGGAACATTGGAATGAAGAGCTTCTGCTGCAATTCTATGCAACCCTCCACATTCGCAGCTACAACAGGGATCCGAAGACATGGGTCCTTGAGTGGATGACAGGAAATGTCCATCATGAAGCCAAAGCTCTTGACCTCATTGAGCTCACTGGCCTGTCCACTCCAGGTGATCTCTATGAACCTGGTTGTTAGCTTCACCGCAATGCATTGGAGAGCATCTTTCAGAAGCCAGAGCCCACCATGAGCAAAATGCTGAGCATGATGAAGCCACTGCCACAGGATGCTGAATATCCCAAAGATTTCTTTGTTGAAGACCTAGAGTATCTGCCCCGCACCATCTATCACATTATCAGGCGAACTCTATGGCCAATCAAAGGACATTCTTCCTCAGCAAAGCTAGAAGGGGCAATGAAGACATTGGTCTTCTATATTTTCAATGGCATTAGCTTCAATGCTCAGGACTTCTTCATTTGCCAATTTGCTGCATCTGGCTCAGACATATTTGGTCTGAAATTCTATGCTCCTTGGATTATGCGACTGATAAAGCTTCACTCTGCTGTTGACTATCAGCCCTCTGCATGCAATCATCTCATATTTCTGCCAGAGGTTGATATGTCCGTTGAAGCAATCTAACGAGAGCCTGCCAAGGAAGCATTATATGTTCACAATGCAGATCCTCAGAGTTTATCCCAGCATGTTGAAGGTGTTCAGGTTGCTTCTGGTGTTTATCCGCTGGCCGACAACACTCGCCATGCACGCACTGAAGCCACAGAAAACACTATTGCTCCAAGGCCTCGGAAGCGATCTCGTGTGCTCAATGACCGAGAGCTTCTCGTGGCCTTGCATCAGAAACACGACAAGCATCAGTACTTGATAAAGCGTCAAATGCAAAGCCTCTTGGTGGATGTCAATCGCATTCGCAATCTTGCCACCAAGAATGCCTTTGTCACTCATGAAACCTGTCGGAGGTCCTAGAAGAGTTTGACATTGCTAAGTGCTGAAGCTGATCTTCAAGACGATGGCTTCACCGAGAGATTCAAGTTCGACTCCACTCCTCCTAGGAATGATGTCTTGCATCGAACCCCGTCTCTTGAAGATTCAGAGTACTCCTCCTCCGCAGCAACTGTAAATGCCAGAGTCTTGGAGGATGCAGATGATGCTACCTCACCACCTCCAACCTCAGCGCGTATCGACACTGCACCAAGTTCTTCTGCACCACCAAACTTCAACGACGACCCTGCTGCTTCACCTACTCCTCATGGGAACGAGTAGAGACTACGTCTTCAAACCTTTTTGGTCCTTACTGACAAAAGGGGGAGAAGCATATGTTGATACTCTTCAAGCGGGTCCATATGAGTGGTTGATATACTTTTGCCTAGTGCTTACAACTCTCGCTTTTGATACATTTGGTTCTTTGAGTTGTAACACTTAAACTTGATGGTCGTCTGCTACTTTTTTTGCTATTCTATGATGCGACGATAAATTCCGCATGTGCAATGATAAATTCTGCATGAAGTCATTTCGCAGACGTCCATTTTTCATTATGCATGTCATTATTCCTGTATATTTGTTCATGCATGATGTATTGTCTTCATATGGTGAAGAGGATCTCCACAAGTACAACATGCCATGTGCATTTGCATTCCAAAGCAAAACATTTATATGCACATCTTCAGGGGGAGCCTTTTTGCCACCTATGAAGACAATATCTTAATCCTTTACAATTTCACATACTTTTATCCCCGTTGAAAACTTCAACCAGTTTTTCATCAATCACCAAAAAGGGGGAGATTGTAAGTGCATCTAGTGCCACCCCTAGTTGGTTTTGGAGTATTAACGACAAACCCGGTTGAGGGACTAATGCGTTTGTGAGAATTGCAGGATAACACAAGTACTAGTCCATCATTGATTCGGTTTACCTACCGGAGATGACCCCTAAAAATGTGTGAAGACATTTAAGACAATGGTGGTCTGTGAAGCTATTCACGGTGAAGACTATGATATGAGAAGGCATCGAGTGAAGACTATGGAGCGCGAAGACTTAGTTGTTTCATTGTTTCCTTTTCTTCTTTGTTGAGTCATAGGAACCACCCCACTATTAAGTGGGGTCTAAGCGAACAAAGTCAAAGTGGCTGAAGTGATGCTCAACCAAATCCTGTGTCATCGAGCGAAGACAATGAGAGCAAATCTTATCCAGAGTCGGATGAGTCAGCTTTACTTGTAGCCTAAGTCAAGCTGCCGCGTGTGTTTGAAATCTAACCGTTGCAACACGTGTCAGTTCCTTAGTGACCGAGGGTCATTTCGGACAAATCAGGTCGGGTTGCCCAGTGGCTATAAATAGGCCACCCCCTACACCATAAATTGGTGGCTGCTCAGAGTTAGTACACGGCTTTTGTCGTTTGAGAGCAACCCACCGCCGAAGCTTTCGAGAGAGAATCCTTGCAAGGACTAAGCCCAAACAACCCAGAGCCCAAAAGAGTGTTTGGAATCAGTGAAGACTTTTTATCCACGTGATCTGAAGACTTGTTACACTTGAGTACTATGAATCCTCTAGCCGGTTAGGCATCACGTTCTGAGCATCCAAGAGTCATTGTGGATTACGGGTGAACGAAGTCTGTGAAGGTTTGGAAGTCTACCTTGAAGACTTGCTAGAGTGATTGGGCAGGGACTAGGTGTCCTTAGCTCAAGGGGAATAAGGTGAAGACGTGGTCTTCTGAGTTGAATCTCAGCCTCCCTAACCAGACGTACAGTTGTCACATCAACTGGAACTGGTCAAAAAATCCCTGTCCTCCTGAAGCTACTGGTTCTATCTCTCCCTTCTCTCTACTTACAGTTTGTCTTCGTGAAGTCATTGCCTGCTTGCATTATCTGTTTGACTTCACTATGTGACTACATGTTCTGATTGGCTTCATACTATCTTTCATCCTAATCTTTACTACCTAGCTGCTATTAGTCTTCGTGCTTTCACTTTATTGAATACTTGACTATGGCTTGTCTAGTGTAGTGTACCTTCCGCTGCATACGAATAGTGTCATTTCTATTGTTTGTCTTCGAAACTCCCACGTTTTGAAGACTTTCATAAAAATCGCCTATTCACCCGCCCTCTAGTCGATGACCAGCCCTTTCACCTTACATAAAACTATTGTTTTTTTGTATCCCGCATCAATCAATATAGCGAGACACCTTTAGTATATGTAGTGCGATATTAGTTGCATCTTTCATATGATTTATAGCATGCGTTGCTTCTAATTTGTTGAAATGCCATTTATGATGGGACGCTTTTAACTTGGCAGAGTCATATTGGTTGCATCTTTCATGTGGTGTCTAGCTTGCATTGCTTTTGTTGAAATGGATTCTACTTAGTTTACACAAACAGTTGTAAATATGCCATGCTGTCCTATTTTTCGTACATATTCCATCCTGGTATCATGTGTTTGCCTTACATCAAAGTAGTGATTGTCAGTATCATGCACGAATGAGTTCTGAAGAGTGAATTTTATTGCTTTTTCTTGTCGGTTTTACTTGACAATTCAAAATCAATAAAGCAAAAGGAAGTTAGCAAGGCAGTAGATAAAGGTGCCCTTTCCAAATGGAGGGCCTCTACATATTCTACTCCTCCAACCCCCCAAGATGATTTGCAAGACAACACATGCATAGACACTCAACATAGCTATGTTGATGATGAGCACGTCTCCCCTAGTGCACCATCACAGGCGCTCCCTCTAACTTGGCATTGTTATATTTGGTTGCATGTGATGTATGATGTCTAGCTTGTATTGATTCTAATTTTGTTGAATTCCATCTGCTTACTTTACACATTATACTTGTCAATAAGACACGTGTTCCTGTTTCTAGAACATACAATATCTGTCTATCACACCATGTTCTTACATCAAAGTACTACTGTTGTGTAACCTGCAACAATCACTTATCATAAGACACGTTTGACTTGGGAGTGTCATATAGGTTACATCTTGCATTCTTTTCTAGCTTGTACTACTTCTAATTTGTTGAAATGGCACTTATGATGAGACAACTTTAACTTGGTAGAGTGATATCCGTTGCATCTTTCATATGGTGTCTAGCTCTCATTGCTTCTAATTTGTTGAAATGCCTTCTCCTTAGTTTACACATCATAAGTGTGATGTTGTTTGCATATTGCATATGATTTATTTCTTGTACTGCTTCACATTTGTTTAAACGCCAGTTATGACGAGACACTGTTAACTTGGCAGAGCGATATTTGTAGCATCTTTCATATGGTGTCTACCTTCCATTGCATTGCTTCTAAGTTAGTGAAATGTCTTCTGCTCAGTTTACACGTCATAGTTCTGGTTATCTCATGTCGTCCTGTTTTTCGTACATATTACATCCACCTATCATGTGGTTGTCTAACATAAAAGTTCAGGTCGTCTGTATCACGCATCAATTTGTTCTGAAGAACTAAATTGTTATTCCTTTTTCTTGTTGGCTTGACTTAACATGTCACAGAAAAAGAGGAAGGAGCACGGAATGATCGGTGATGGTGTTAGTACTAAGGACACACGGAATAGGAAGCGGAAGAATCCTGCAGATTCTGCTAGTACTGATGGTGCAATAGAAGGTCAAACTCTAGCAGAAAATTGTACAAACAGGGTATCCCGTGCTACACGAGCTGCAGAACAAGCCAAACAGAAACCAATAGCTGCCACCAAACAAGCAGAGACAGCCCTAGTTGTTGCAACACCTTCCACAGTACCACCAGTTGCACGAGTTACTCGTTTCTCAACTCAGCTAGCAGCACGTTCCCATACTCCCTTGCCACCTGACACTACTTCCGAAGCACTCTTGACACAAGACGAGTTGGCAAGATCAGATGAACTTTGTGAGCTTCAGCAGCAAGAAGGTAGTTGCTGGAGTCAAGTTACAGTTGCATGGTTCTTTAGATGTAGTCTCACAGTTTGATGTACACTAACACTTCCTATGTTCGTTGTTGGACTAGCACCTAGGTGCAAGAGGAAACAAACATCAGGGATAATGCTCGATAGGTTAATTAAATCTAGAGGAGGAAGAATGGAGATCCGTTTTGAGGCAGGTTTAAAAAGGCCACATGATGCTACAGAGTCGGCCAAGTCAGTATCAGAGGCAGCGATTGCCATTAGGTGTCATGTACGTATCCTCCCAACATGGATTTAGTACAGGAATGACAAAGATGAAACCCAGTTCAACACCATCCTCGACCATTTATCTGTAAGTATGGTTATGTATGGAAACTAGTAATATCGTCTTGCTCTGTCTCATACTTTCTAGGTTGCTGATAACGAGACTCCCATAATTTTCAACAGATGAGGTTCAAGTTGGATAGCCAAGATGATGCAACCAGACAAGCTTGCACCCATGTTTTCAAGTCTTCTCTGTGACAATATCGGTATAACTTGAGGAAAACTCACTTTGAAGGCAAGGCTAATAGTGAACTTGCCCAAACATCTCAAGTGGAAAATATATCGGATGAAGACTGGAGAGGCCTCATTAAATACTCGTCTGATCCAAAGTATCATGTACATTATATATATGTGATCAGATCACATGTTGAAGTCCTATTTACGCATGTGCCACACAAATCTATCTTCTTGTAGGTGAACTGTTCAAAGAACAAGGCCAACCATATGAAAGTGAAATTCCAATAGACGACAGGTCTCGTAGCTATATTGCACACTGTGAGGCTCTTGTAATTAGTTGTTGTTTCACTCTTTTTGCTGTACCATATTATCAGATCTATATTGACTTGTTCCAAATGCAGAGGAAAGCCCGTAAGGACCAAAAAGTACCTGAACCAAATGTTGTGGAAATCTTCAAGGACTGTCACACCAGGAAGATGAAGGGCATGACTATACCAGTCAAAGCCGTTGTTGTAAGTCCTTAATCCTCATGCCTTTTAACTACTACTTACTCTGACTTGTGCCTTGAACTGCATGGTATGCAGCCAATGTCTATTACTCTTTTCAATTTTATACACAACTGTCTTAGCGTATCATTGCACCTTACAAGGTTTAAAAGAGAGGAGTGATGTTCCTTTGATCTTGACCTATAATCTAGTTCCATGCTGGACTTTCCCACACAATGTTACATTTTTCTGTTTGTCTGTTCTCAGTTGTTTTGTGATATGAATGATGTCATACTATGCTTACCGTATTATAAACTTTGTCTCTTTATCCTTAGCTGTCAATACAATGTGAAGAAATACACAATACATTCGCCATGGTACATGGTCATATGTTTGGAACCTGGTTTTATTATGTACTTTGTAGTAAAATACAACTAACATTTTACATGGGTTCACCAGAATAAGTTCTGTATATAGAACAAAGCTATTTTGTTTGGTTTTGCTGCCTCCTTAATATCTTCTGTTCTGGTACTACTAATGTAAAAACTCAACTTTTCAGCAAGCTATGGAAAAAATGGTGGAACCGCCAGGTGGCGAGGCAACTATAACCGCAATGTGAGCTCTTGCTGTAGTGGGTTAGTACCTGTCCACAAATAGTGCCAAAAGCACGTTCCTGCGTAATACTGGGTTGGCTGTTAAGGCAGCCTCATCCAAACTGCGTCATGATCAGGATATGCAAGCTCAAAACAATGTTATATCTGCGCTCCAGACACAAGTCCATTCCCTAACAGAGACCCTTTGTGAAACAAGGACAGACATTGTTCGATGTCGTCAAGATATGCATGGTTTTGAAACCAGACTATCAGATATTTGCTATGTTGTTCAGGAGCCTAGGAGAAATGAAGGCGAAGGTTATGGTGCTCCATCAGACAATACAACATGAAAACATAATAGTCAGGTCAAATGAACTGAGCTTTTGAACTTCTGGTGGTGCATTTATCTGCCAGACCGTTAACTTTTATGCCAACCTTCCTTTTGTTTTATAGTTGTAATTTGTTTTGTTGTGAAACAAAATTTGTTCTTAACATGCAGCCACCGGCTGAAGAAAAAAACAAGTCATTTTGTATAGTGTAGGGTGTTCCCTATATTTGCACTGGTGGCGATCTATGATGCCTAGTGGATGTAATCTGTGCAATCGCCTTAATAGCCTAGCGTTAGTTTCGGGCTTATTTATTTCCTAGTCTTCTTTTTCCCTGGTTTGCTAGTGGCTGCAACAACCATGGGCCATATACGGACCGTGGTAACCTTGACCCTGCTACGGGCCGTAGGATCCATGGGCCTCCTACGGGCCGTCGATAAATGGGCCTCCAACAGGGTCGTAGAATCGGTGGGCCTCAGGCCGTCGAATAAATGAGTCAACATCGGCCCAGCACGGTAATGGGCCGTTAATAGGCCGGAGGACAGCAAAGGCTTAATTCTGTCACAGGCATAACGGGTCGTTAATGGGCCAGAATATAGGACGGGCTGGAAACAGGCCAGAAACGGGCCAACTCTGGCCACGGGACGAATTTGGCCCATTAGGGGAACAAGCCAGTAACGTGCCAGAAGTAATCGAGGGCCGGAAAGGAGCCCAAGAATGTTTGGGACGTCAGTAGGCCGAAAGCTAACATTGGCTAGAAACGGCCCATGTGAATCATGGGCCATTAATGGGTACAAAGAAATTTACTGTTCATTATGGGCTAGAGTCATCGTGGGCCTCTAAAGGGCCTAAAGATATGAAGGCCTCATATGGGCCGAAATACGTCATGGGCCATACATGGGCCAAAAGTGAAACGGGCTGGTGTTATATTCGACGGCCCACATGACGTTGTTGGGCCGATTTTGGGTAGGCCCTAACGGGCCATGAGTTACCGGGCCGTAAAATGGGCTACTTGCGAAAGACCGTTAACAGGCTTTTCATGGACCAGCCCGCTAACTTTTGACCAAGTCAAATGGGCCAGCCTTTGTAAGCTAAATGGGCCAGTGGTGGGCCGTCGCACGTGTCAACATATCATAGGCGCCTATCTGACCCACTGACGAGATGGCACGTGTTTCCTCCGGCCAATCAAAATTTTACACATGGAAATTTCCCATTGGTTCGGGTTGTTAATGGGTTATCGGATCCAAAACCGGACCCAATAGCTTAACGGCGACCCGTTACGGTGGATGCCATGTGTCGGTCACCCTCGACGAAAGCACTTCTGTGACACGTGATTTATCATCATGGAAGTGGACACTTCCATGATGATAATTTTGGTAATGTCATGGAACACTTCTATGACAGCACATGTATGACTATCTTGATTCTGTCATAAAATCGTCATGGATGTACACGCATGACGGAAAATGTGACCTACTATGACAAACACGTATCATCACGGAAGTGTCTTTTTTTGTAGTGTTTAGGGTATGTAGTTGGCATTTTCATAACATCTTTGGCATGTTGCAGTCACTTGCTTCACTTTTATTAACTGTCAAATTGAAATTACTTCACTAGTTGTGCGTCTAAAAAGAAAAATAGAGGTATAAACAAAGGAATATGTTTGTGCAAGTAGACGGCCAATTGGTCTCACACCTGGAAGTTTCTCAGGATGGGTGTAGCATATGCCATGCTCATTGTCGATGGTTGGTATGAACAAGCCGATGAGCTATCTCTCTCTATCAGCACAAACTTTGGCATCAAGGTGCTCGATCAGCTCCTGATTCGTTGGATCGAACTTGACGCCAACCGGCAGCATCGGCTAATCCTTCTTGGAATGCATCGGTTAATTCCGATTAAATGGTACTCAATGTACGATCAATCAATTGTTTTAAGTCAATGATGAAAGATTTCGACACATAAGTGGTACTCCAAATCTGAAGTCCACAATACCCGAACAAACTGGGGTATCGGCTTAATTACTACATGCAGACTCTAAAGACTTGAAAACCCCATAAAGATCAAAATCATCATATAGGGCTACGAGATGAATACTCACAGGAGTGGCCTCATCGGTTCCTTCCTTCATCTGGCTAGCTTGAACAACATCCTTGTTGAGATGAATTTTTCCAACTTCTTCCTTTTCACTACTTGCAATGAAGTATAGCAGCTCCAGTAGTTCATCGCTCATCATACCAAATGGATAGGAACAAGGCGGCGTATGGGAGGCGGGGAGACCGGGAGAGAATGGGCGAGTGATTTTGTAGAGAATGGGAGAGTGATTTTGTAGAGAATGGGAGAGTGATTTTGTAGAGAATGGGAGAGCGTTGTTGTACTACGAGAGCGGTGAGGCTCACTTTGGTGAACCGAACACGCCACCGGGACTCTTGTGTCACCTCACGCGCAGCGTGTGGTCATGTCAATTCAATGTGAGGACATGATGAATAATTGGACCGACGTATACTAGTACTACTGTACTACTTACTAGTCTTATTTAGTGTCACATTTTAACCATTGGTTTAACTAACAAAATGTCAATGCATGCCACCAAAAAATATACTATTGGAAACTATGTTGAAATACGAATCCAACGATGTAATTTTTTGTGACATGCATTAACATTTAGTTAGTTAAATTTATGGTCAAAATTTGACACAAATTATGAAGGGGACCAATAATCCAGGAGGGAGGTAGTAGTACGAGTAGAGCAATATACGGTATAGAGGACTACTAGTACTAGTACAAATTTAGAAATGGAGTACGTAGTTACAAGGTTGTGCAACAGACTTTGTAGGCTACATGAGTAATACAAAATATAGTTCCCATTGGACAACACTTTCACCAACAAGTACACACTTGAAGCCTAATTGATATATATGGCTTCTCCACAACATCTCCATCATCATTATTAGTACATGCTACGCAGATGAGTTAGGATGCACTTGATCCTAGGAAGGTGTCTATCCTTCAAACTAACTAAAATGCATAATATCAAACAAAAGAGGGTCATGCTATAGCAGCTGGATACATGACTCAATCTAGATATCATTACGAATCAAGTTGTGCATATTTGCTGTTGGCATGAACCACATTGCTGCATGTCAGCTTTGCAAAAGCCATTCATCAGTTGGAAGCTTGATGCCTTTCACACAATGAAGATCATCTGGCAACAAGCTGTGTCGACGAATCTCTAGATATGGTGATTCTTGGAACCCATGGTATGATGTGTAAACACAGTTCTCCCTAGAGAATGGAAGTTGCATAGCATGGTAATCATCGCCGGTGACATGATTGATGATTGGTTGGATGATCGGATAATTGAGGCCGGGGAACATGGAGTGGTTGCCGAGGTGGTAAACCCGCCTCTAGTTGAATACACCTGGCCCAAGAGCTGGGATCTTTCTCGAACACGAAGCAACCATAGCCATCATAGTCATGAACACCCCAGGCATTGTACTGCTTGTGGTTTGATGAAATGGTTTGGTCAATTTGGTATGTGTGAATGAGCATCAAATGACCATCATTTGTTGAACGATTGATAAACCACCATCCATTGACTTGCATATTTCTAGGTCGTGGAATTATGAAGGCCGGCGAATGCTGCAACAAATCAAATTGGAGACGAAAAGGACAAAAATATAAAATCATGTTCAGAGTATGTGTGGAATTAAGATTATTATAACAGTGACACAGATCATAGCCAGAGAATTGCAATGTGGTAGTCATAATCATACTGCAAGTTAAAAAAATAAGCCAATGGCTTTCATATTCTAGCAATGTTTCATGGTTCAAACATCATGTAAAAATGAGAGGAAAATAGCTATGCCAGGGCCTACTCATATTCTACCATAGGAGTTACTACTGTTCTCATATCAACTCTAACAATAACATGCGTGGTTATAAAAATCTTAGAAATGAGAGTAACATATAGCAATCATGATGTTACACTCATAATATCTATTCTAACCATCATTACATGCCAATTGTTCTCATATCAACTCTAACAATAACATGTGTGGTCATAAAAATCTAGGAAATGAGAGGAACATATATCAATGATGTGATTATAGACATACCACTACTGCAGGATGGTCCAAACGCGACACTACGATCTGAGGCCCTTTGAGAAACTATGTGCGACGCAATAATCGCAAATGGTCTTGTATGAAATGTGTCAGAAATGTATAAAACGTTTGCGATGAAGGATGCATCAAACACGGTTCAGGTTTTAGTTGCGTGTGCGATGAAGGGCATACGGTTCAGTTCAATTAACTGTTTGGGATGAGGAGGCACAAAAGAAACGGGCAGCCAAATGAAGGCGTGTGCGATATATAACATACGGTTCACTGGGATGAACTGTGTGTGATTAGGCAACACAATGGAAACGGTTGAACTGACTATGGAGATCATTCGCACACACCTCAATAAACAATTGCATGCATTCTAAAGTAGGAGAAACGATCGTCTAGTCATCTACTTCTTGTGACGCTCCCGCCACTGCTATGTGGCTCGATCCCTCGTCTTTGTCAGGAAGAAGACAGTTCCTCATGTCAACGATCCGCTTGTACATCTCGTAGCTTGTGTACGCGTCCATGGCCGCGTACTTGACATGTTGTTCATCCAGTCTCTTATGCCACACACTGTGGTAGGCATTCTTGTCCTTATTGCTCTCTTCCTTCATCCTCGCGTAGTAGGGGTCGATGATGGCCGAGGCGAGGTCAACCAGGGAGTTCAGTTTATTTTTGTCGCCGCCCCAGACATTGTAGTGGTGCTGGATGTTGACAAGATTCGGGCATTTCAAGTCCGAAACCTTGAGCACTTTTAGATCGTTGGTGGTGTCCATCGTAAAGAAACTGTATTCGGAGCTGTTGATAAACCTGGAGAAACACTCGCAAGGCCTTGTGGCAAGGTGGAAGTGGTGGACGAGGACGTCATGTCGCACGTACAACTGGGCGATGGCAACCTTCTGATCATGCCCGGCACGACCGATGGTGTACTCGAGGTCGAGGCCGACCACTTGGTACTTGTCCTCGGCAAGGAACTGCTCCATAGTTTGGATGGAGCTCTCCACCAAGACTGGATCGTTTGTTTACACCACCGAGAGGTCCTTCCCCCTCACGTGGGTGTCCACTACGTGATGCGTGGTGAACTGCCTGCCGTTGTCGTCGTCGGACGCTGGGAGCGCCATTGGAACCACTAGATGTCCTCTATGTATGTGTCCTCGTGGGTGTGCTTATTGTGTGGTGTGAGACGAGAGATGAAGGTAAATGGCCATGGGAATAAAAGGGGGTCGGGCGGCGTGGATTTTCGGCGCGTCCGCATGGCAATTTTTGCAGCGGGTAGCTGCATCGTCGCGTCGCGCCCGGTGCAACCGCTTGCACACAAATGTGCGTGATCATGCGCCGGCCCAAAACCTGGCAGCGCACGTGGAGGGACGAGGGCAGAGCACCCGGCGGGACGCGAGAGCAGAGCGCGCGTGGCGGGACGCGAGCAGAGCATGCCGCGCCCGCCCGAACCACAAGCAACCACACGCATAGAGCAGTTGAACATGCAGGAAATGGTCACCTACAAGCCGGCCGACAGTTGCGTGGCTGCGTAGAGAGCGGTCGTGTGGTACCACCTCCGTCTAGTCTATAGTCTCCTTGATACTCCGTGCCATACTTTTCCCTCAAATTTAACCAACAAAATGTTAATGCATTTTGTAAAAATTATATAATTGGAAACTATGTTCAAATACAAATCCAACTATATAATCTTTGGCGACATGCAGCCGTATTTTATTAGTTAAATCATCTTATAAACCAGGATGGTGTTATAGTAGGTAATTAGATTGCAAACATTTTTTTATTAACCGTATGTGTATGTGGCCTTTCGTCCTCCTCTCGCACGTCTTGTCACCCCGCTGCCGCGGACGGCTTACCACACAAGCTTGCACAGCGCTCGGGGGCGTTCTTTTTGCCAAACGGTGGCGCCAATGAATCATCGGTGAGACTGTTCCCGCGCAACCTTGTAGGTTCCCGCGCAAGCTTCCCGCCCGACTCAGTGAAATCCCCCAAAATCCCAATGCTTACTGGCCTACTATAAAAACCCTCATGGCCGGCGAGTCCTGCGTCGCATTTTCCCCTCCATCCCTGTAGCTTATCTCGTCTGCTTCTCCAACAATCACCAATGGCACCGGTCCGTCCTCGTCGCTCAGCCACTCCGCCGTCATCAGAGGACAGCTCTAGCTAGGAGGCTACACCGCGGCGGCGGCACAGTCCCCAGCGTAGTGTAGTGCGCGTGGCGTCCCTGTTGGGTGTGCGTGGAACACCCACCACATGCTCCACCGTCGGTGCCCGTCGGCAGCTATTGCCGGCCGCCGTTGCCGCCACACCACCATCGAAAGCCAGGGCCATTGCCCGCTCCGCCACCACGGCCCGAAGGCGGGAGGTGGCCGTCATCGGCGTCACCCCACTATCGGCCACTGTGGCCATCACCCGCTCGGCCACCACTGCCCGAAGGCGGGAGGTGGTGGTCGTGGCTGCCACCCCGTCATCGGCAGCCGTCACCGCTAGCCCACCATCGACCCCGGGAGTCATCACCCGCTCCGCCACCGCCGCCTGAAGGTGGGAGGCGGAGGTGGATGCCCGCACGTCCGTCAACGACCTTGCGCGCTACACCGAGTTCCTGCGGGAGGAGGAGGAGTGCCTCGTCGAGCATGCAAAGAGCCTTACCGCCACTGTGGCCGCGGCACATGCCGTCTTAGAGGCGAGGAATCAGGAGGTCTATGAGGAGAACCACCTCTTTGAGAGGGGTCGTCTGGAGCGGCAAAGGGTGTTTGAGGTGAGCATCGCTGAAGCTGCATTAGCGGCTTGCCCAGCTCATCGGTAGGCTCCTCCTCCTCCGCCTCTTACTGAGCGCACTCGGCAGAGGAGAGGCAGCCAGAAGTAGTACAAAGACCCTCCACAGTAGTAGTAGTAGTAGTAGTAGTAGTAGTAGTAGTAGTAGTAGTAGTAGTAGTAGTAGTAGTAGTAGTAGTATTTAGGGGCCATTTTGTTAAGTTCATCTGACTATAGATGTGCTGGAACTGTAAAACGTACTTAAAATTAGCTAGTATATATAGTTGAACTAGCTGTTATAGTACGTGGTTCGCAACAATCAGGTAAAAGTTTGGTCGGTTCAGCTGTCGAGTTGAACTGTTTGTATAAATTAAGAACCACTGCTTAATCTATGTTTAATTACTAAATTTTAGTTGCAAAAATTAGATACTGCTAGTGATTTTTAGCTTCATATTTTGACAAATCGCAGTGTTACAAGTATTGACAAATCTAACCAAATTGTTTTTACGTGGTTGCACACGGGTCATCCAAAACAACCGTTTGCATTGAAGAGATGCACAAATCCTGTGCTGCTCTCACTTTGCATATGGGTGTTCTATCTAAAACATTTGCAATCAAGAGCTGCAGAAATCCTGCTCGGCACATTTTCCCTTGGCTTCCTAGGGAACCCGTCAGTTTGCATAGAGGTGTTCTAACTAAAACGTTTGCGATGAGTGTTTTATATTTAAAAAGCGAATTAAACTGCGGCTTGGGCACCATTAGCGGAGAGGATGCGAGCAACGCGGGCGGCCATGGAAGTCAAAGGGCTTGCTTCCCAGTGAGCCTGCATAGAGTACAGCTTGCACGCTTCCCGATGAGCTTGCACACTCGAGGACAGCTTGCCGCCTCTCAGTCACCCTGCGCACCGGACGGCGCTCGCACACCTCCCATTCAGTCAAGGTCAAGCAACTGTCCGCACGACACCTCCTACATCCATTAAAACCAAGACACGTGGCGTCACGTGAATGGTTAACATAATTTTGGATTTACTAGAATTTAAAAACCAGGCATCTCAATGTTTTACCGGCAATCGATGGTGCCCTGGTGTTTGAAATTCATTCCCATTTCTTGCATGGGACCTAAGAATGCACCCCAAGGACACATATTTGACTTTTCAACCAATTTATAAGCACTGGAGCATGTGCATGTAGTTCAAATTTGAATTATGCAGATAAATGCATTGAAAACTCAGCTAATGCATAAAAATGTCCAAACGAACCCCGAAAAATGACAAAAATTCACACAACACTCCTGGTGTTCTATGTTGACATGAGAAAAAATTTTGAAAGCAATAAGATGCAATGGATATCGTTTCGTCCACAAAGGTGGGGCGTTCCCTACCGAAAACCAGCATGCTTGTTGTGAGAAGCTCCGGTTTGTGAGAAGCATATACACAAACCTGCCCCAAATGGGACAAAATTTGCACCACGGCATGTTGATGCCGCTCCATGATAGCATGCTAAGTTTCATGACAAGTTTTGGATTTACTATAATTTTAAAATCAGGCATCTCAATGTTTTGCCGGCAATGAATGGTGCCCTGGTGTTTGAAATTCATTCCCAAATTTGCATGGGACCTAAGCATGCACCCAAGGACACATATTTGATTTTTTGACAAATTTATATGCACTGGAGCAAGTGCATGTAGTTCAAATTTGAATTATGCACATAAATGCATTAAAAACTCAGTTGATGCATAAAAATGTCCAAACGAACCCCGAATAATCACAAAAATTCACACAACACTCCTGTTGTTCTATGTTGATACGAGAAAACAAAATTGAAACCAATAAGAGGCAATGGATATCGCTTCGTCCCCAAAGGTGGGACGCTCCCTACCGAAAACCATCAGCTTGTTGTGAGAAGCTCCTGTTTGGGAGAAGCATATACCAAAACCTGCCCCAAACTGGACAAAATTTGTACCACGGCAAGTTGATGCCGCTCCATGATAGCATGCCAAGTTTCATGAATTTCAGACGAGTTTTGGATTTAATAGATTTTAAATACCTGTCTTCTCAATGTTTTACCGGCAATCGATGGTGCCCTGGTGTTTGAAATTCATTCCCATTTCTTGCATGGGACCTAAGCATGCACCCAAGGACAAATATTGGATTTTTTCGACCAATTTATATGCACTGAACCATCTGCATGTAGTTCAAAGTTGAATTATGCACATAAATGCATTGAAAACTCAGTTAATGCATAAAAATGTCCAAACGAACCCCAAAAAATCACAAAAATTCACACAACACTCCTGTTGTTCTATGTTGACACGAGAAAAAAGTTGAAAGCAATAAGAGGCAATGGATATCATTTCGTCCCCAAAGGTGGGACGTTCCCTACTGAAAACCATCTTGCTTATTCTGAGAAGCTCTGGTTTGTGAGAAGCATATACCCAAACCTGCCCCAAATGGGACAAAATATGTACCACAGCAAGTTGATGCCGCTCCATGATAGCATGCCAAGTTTCAAGAATTTAGAACGAGTTTTGGAGAATTTAAAAACCTGGCATCTCAATGTTTAGCTGGCAATCAACGGTGCCCTAGTGTTTGAAATTCATTCCATTTTCTTGCATGGGACCTAAGCATGACCAAAGGACACATATTTTATTTTTCGACCAATTTATATGCACTGGAGCATGTGCATGTAGTTCAAATTTGAATTATGCACATAAATGCAATTAAAACTTAGTTAATGCATAAAAATGTCCAAACGAACCTCGAGAAATCACAAAGAATCACACAACACTCCTGTTGTTCTATGTTCACACGAGAAAAAAATTTGAAAGCAAAAAGAGGAAATGGATATCATTTTGTCCCCAAAGGTGGGACGTTCCCTACCGAAATCCATCATGCTGGTTGTGAGAAGCTCCGGTTTGTGAGAAGCATATACCCAAACATTCCCCATTCTGGACAAAAATTTCAGCAAGGCATGTTGATGCCGCTCCATGATAGCATGCCAATTTTCATGAATTTCAGCCGAGTTTTGGATTTACCAGAATTTAAAAACCAGGCATCTCAATGTTTTGCCGGCAATTAACGGTGCCCTGGTGTTTGAAATTCATTCCCATTTCTTGCATGGGACCTAAACATGCTCCCATGGACACAAATTTGATTTTTCAACCAATTTATATGCACTGGAGCATGTGCATGTAGTTCAAATTTGAATTATGCACATAAATGCATTGAAAACTCAGTTAATGCATAAAAATGTCCAAATGAACCCCGAAAAATCACAAAAAATCACACAACACTCCTGTTGTTCTATGTTGAAACGAGAAAAAAAATTAAAGCAATAAGTGGCAATGGATATTGTTTCGTCTCCAAAGGTGGGACGTTCCCTACCAAAAACCATCATGCTTGTTGTGAGAAGCTTCGATTTGTGAGAAGCATATACCCAAACCTGCCCAAATGGGACAAAGAATTTACCACATCATGTTGATGCCCTCCATGATAGCATGCCAAGATTCATGAATTTCAGACGAGTTTTTGATTTACTAGAATCTAAAAACGAGGCATCTCAATGTTTTGCCGGCAATCAACGGTGCCCTAGTGTTTGAAATTCATTCCCATTTCTTGCATCAGACCTAAGCATGCACCCAAGGACACATATTTGATTTTTTGACCAATTTATATGCACTAGAGCATGTGCGTGTAGTTCAAATTTGAATTATGCACATAAATGCATTGAAAACTCAGTTAATGCATAAAAATGTCCAAACGAACCCTGAAAAATCACAAAAATTCACACAACACTCATGTTGTTCCATGTTGACACGAGAAAGAAATTTGAAAGCAATAAGAGGCAATGGATATCGTTTCGTCCCCAAAGGTGGGACGTTCCATGCCCAAAACCATCATGCTTGTTGTGAGAAGCTCCGGTTTGTGAGAAGCATATACCCAAACCTGCCCCAAATGGGACAGAATTTGTACCACTGCAAGTTGATGCTGCTCCATGATAGCATGCCAAGTTTCATGCATTTCAGACAAGTTTTGGATTTACTAGAATTTAAAAACCTGGCATCTCAATGTTTTGTCGGCAATCAACGGTGCCCTCATGTTTGAAATTCATTCCCATATCTTGCATGAGTCCTAAGCATGCACCCAAGGACACAGACTTGATTTTCCGACCAATTTATATGCACTGGAGCATGTGCACGTAATTCAAATTTGAATTATGCACATAAATGCATTGAAAACTCAGTTAATGCATAAAAATGTCCAAACGAACCCCTAAAAATCACAAAAATTCACACAACACTCCTGTTGTTCTATGTTGACACGAGAAATAAACTTGAAAGCAATAAGAGGCAATGGATATCGTTTCGTCCCCAAAGGTGGGACGTTCCTTACCAAAAACCATCATGCTTGTTGTGAGAAGCTCTGGTCTGTGAGAAGCATATACCCAAACCTGCCCCAAATGGGACAAAATTTGTACCACGGCAAGTTGATGCCGCTCCATGATAGCATGCCAAGTTTCATGAATTTCAGACGAGTTTTGGATTTAATATAATTTAAAAACCTCGCATCTCAATGTTTTGCCGGCAATCTATGATGCCCTAGTGTTTGAAATTCATTCCCATTTCTTGCATGGGACCTAAGCATGCACCCAAGGACACAAATTTCATTTTTCGACCAATTTATATGCACTGGAGCATGTGCATGTAGTTCAAATTTGGATTATGCACATAAATGCATTCAAAACTCAGTTAATGCGTAAAAATGTCCAAACGAACCCCGAAAAATTAGAAAAATTCATACAACACTCCTGTTGTTCTATGTTGACACGAGAAACAATTTAAAAGCAGTAAGAGGAAATGGATATCATTTCGTCCGCAAAGGTGGGACGTTTCCTACCGAAAACCATCATGCTTGTTGTGAGAAGCTCCGGTTTGTGAGAAGCATATACCCTAACCTGCCCCAAATGGGACAAAATTTGTACCACGGCAAGTTGATGCCACTCCTTGATAGCATGCCAAGTTTCATGAATTTCAGACGAGTTTTGGGTTTACTAGAATTTAAAAACCTCGCATCTCAATGTTTTGCCGGCAATCAAAGTGCCCTGGTGTTTGAAATTCATTCCCATTTCTTGCACGGGACCTAAGCATGCACCCCAGGACACAAATTTAATTTTTCGAGCAATTTATATGCACTGGAGCATGTGCATGTAGTTCAAATTTGAATTATGCACATAAATGCATTGAAAACTGTGACAGCCTGGTTTTTGCCCTCTCTTCTTTGCCAGGTTTTCTGTTTGTTTGAATTTGAGTTTGGAGTTTTTGAATCTTTCATTTGGACTTAACCACTTGGGTACCCCTGGACTTTCACCCAAGTGCTTCAACTCCTTCCCAAACCATCACTACCTCTCTGGTTCACCTCATAATATCATTTGGAATATTTTTCTTTAATGAAAAACATTCAATTTCCCCTCCTAAACCCTAGCTAGCCCTTTGTGCTCCAAAGCAACCCTAAATTTTCTTGCCCATAAAATCCTAAGAAAAATCCAAATTATTCTTTGAACCCTAGGGCACCTTTCTGAGCAAAAATATTTCATCACGTTTTGGAATATTTTGGCTACAGAAAATATTTTCACTTCTGGACAAAAATGGTAGTTTCTACAGCAACTACCGTTTTACTAGCTCCATTGTAGCTAGTTTTTCTTGTGCACCTTTACCTTAATAAGTGTTGGCTAGCTTGCTAAGCCCAGCCCTCAACTCCTAGTGGTTTGACCTCAGTAAACCTCTGTAGCGACCAAACCTCAAACAGTCCGATCTCTGTGCATCAGTGTCATCCCTGGATCGGTAATGCTGACACACACAATACTTGAAGGATTTATTAGCAATCACACACTTATTACATCGAATGTCTCAAAAGAGAACTTATTACAATAAATATGGCTTAAGGCCATCTAATAACGATAACAACGGAAGGCTTGGAAGATAAAGCGAGTCCATCAACTCCAACGGCATCACTGAGTATAAGATCACGACCCAAGGCACCTTACTCGTCGTCTGAGAAGTCCACAACATGAGTGTTGCAGCCCGAAAATGGGTCAGCACATGGAATATGCTGGCAATGTAACACATAGAGAGTAATGAACAGAATAATGCTATCAGTAAATGCATATATGGCTGGTGGAAAGCTCTATGGTTACAGTTTTGCATAAAGCCAATTTTTCCCTACAACAAAGGAATAAATTTTATTTAACTATCATGGTGGTTATTAAACATTGAGAAGGTTCACCCAACTCAATCCCAATTAAGCTTCAACGTTAAACCCAACAATTTAAATTAAGTAACATGATGGGATTCACATGATAATCCAGGTACTAGATACTCAAAACGTCCATAACCGGGGACACGGCTAACCATGATTAGTTTATACACTCTGCAGAGGTTTGCACACTTTCCTTGCAAGACTCGATCTCCTCTGTTGGATTTCTCGCACTACATGGTGTTTGAGAAACAGATGACCAAGACACAGTCTTTCAGAAGCATTAACTCTTTACTCTGGGTAGACAGTACCAACCTACATCCGCTACATCTGCTAGTCTACCACTGAAAGAGGTCACACAACATACTCAACTATGCTAGAGCCCATAGTAGCTTGCGGCTGCACACGAAAGTTTCTAGCATGAATAATCTCATGATCCCTTTGAGCCTGGGTGGTGGTCCATAGGAGAATCACACGGTACCCCGAGATTTCCCAGAAATACAAGCAGAACTGGGTTCCCCAGGTGCCTCAATCCACCCAGATGTGTATTAAAGTTTCCACCTTACCTAATCCATGTCTGTCATGGACACACTCACCCAATCCACATCTACTAGCATAGCAATAGAAGCAGACGTAGAAGTAACTCCCAAAGGGTTGATAATAAACAGGGCAATAGGTACTACCTCATCTACTTCCCAAAACCCACATATTAATCAGATCCTAATCATGCAATTGTTTGAGGACTGATCTAATGCAATAAAACTAGGTAGTAAAGAGGTATGATAAAAGTGTTACTTGCCTTGCTGATGATCCGTGAAACCTAGAGACTCGTAGTAGCAGGCGGCGCACTCTGGGTACTCTATCGCAAACAAACAAGCATACCATAAGCACTCATCTAATGCACGGGTAAAACTCAAATAAGAGATCTAACCAAAAAGTTCAACTTAAGAACTCTGGTTTGCAAAACGAATCAAATCAAACGAAGCAACGAAAGTCAAAGGCGAAAGAAACAAGCTTCGTTTACTAATATGGACCTAAGTCAAACTTTACAGTAGCAAAAACTTGTTTGAGTTGGTTAAATGGAAATATAGTTTTGAGACGTAACTCTAGGCCCTTGAATCGCCTGATTCCGATAAACGAGCGAAAAGTTATTCTAGAACGAAAATCGGATTAGAAATCGCGATCGAAAATAATTGCGGAAAATCCGAGAAAAAGAAAAATGGACGAACAGGCTAACGAACAAACGTTCGCTGTCTGTTGCTAAACGACGAATACCATTCGTTAAAACGAACGTACGAACGAACGTCCGCTAAATAACTAAACCGGGAAAAAATAAAAGCAATCTATATATAAAAAAAATAAACCGGGGTTCCTAAAAAACCGACGGTTTTGTCTCGAAAACCACGGCGGCAGCGATGACTACCTCCGGCGGGTCAATGGACGGCGGCGTCGGTCGGCTCCGGCGAAGCGACGGCGATCGGCGGCGGTGGGCGACGGCTGGCGGCTGGCGGCGTGTGGCGGCTAGGGTTTGGCAGCGGGGTGGGCTGGGCTGGGGCAGGTCGGGGGCGCACTATTTAAAGGGGCCGGCCGGGCGGAGTCCTGGCCGAATACGACCCGATGTCGGTTTAACTTTTTTTTAAAATAATTCGGACGTGCAGAAAAAGAAAGAAAAGAAATACTAAACGGACTCCAAAAATACTGAAATAAATTTTCCCTGTCCTCAAAAAATAAGCCAAACAAGATGAACATTTATTTGGGCCTAAAAAGCAATTTTGAAAAACGCATATTTTTCCCAATTCAAATAAAATAGCGATAAAACTCTGAAATAAAATCTTATTTGATTTTATTATTAAATCTTCAATATTTCTTTATTTTGTGAAAGTCATTTTATTCCCTCTCTCTTATTTTTATATTTGAAATATTCGAAGATAAAATAATTAAAATCAAATGATACTTTTTCGAAATTTGAGAAAAACTCAAATAAGAAAATAACGAAATTCCCAACTCTCTCCGCGGGTCCTTGAGTTATGTGAAATTTCTAGGATCAAACCAAAATGCAATAAAATGTGATATGCAATGATGATCTAATGTATAACATGCCAAATTGAAAATTTGGGATGTTACAAACCTACCCCCCTTAAGATGAATCTCGCCCTCGAGATTCGGGTTGGCTAGAAAATAGGTGAGGGTGGTCCTTCAGTAGATCTTCCTCTCGCTCCTAGGTTGCTTCATCCTCGGTATGGTGGCTCCACTAAACTTTGAAAAACTTGATAACCTTGCTTCGCGTGACTCGGGTGGCAAACTCGAGAATCTTGACTGGTTTCTCCTCATAGGTCAAATCACTATCCAACTGAATCTCTTCCAGTGGCACTGTATCTCTCAGAGGTATATCAGCCATCTCTGCGTGGCACTTCTTCAACTGGAAAACATGGAACACATCATGAACTCCTGACAAACCTTCGGGCAATTCCAACTTGTAAGCAACTTCTCCCATACGCTCTAAAACTTTGTATGGTCCCACAAAACGTGGCGCTAACTTTCCCTTAACTCCAAAACGCTTAACTCCTCGAAGCGTGGATACATGAAGATAAACTATGTCTCCGACTTCATAAACTGTCTCCTTGCGTTTATAATCTGCATAGCTCTTCTGCCTGGACTGGGCTACCTTGAGCCTATCGCGAATTAGCTTAACCTTCTCTCCAGACTCTTTTATCAAATCTGGTCCAAACAACTGACGGTCTCCAACTTCATCGCACAACAATGGTGTCCTGCACCTCCTTCCGTACAAAGCTTTGAAAGGGGCCATCTTCAGACTAGATTGATAACTGTTGTTGTAAGAGAACTCTGCATATGGCAAATTTTCGTCCCAACTTGATCCATAATCTAGCGCACAAGCTCTCAGCGTGTCCTCCAAGATCTGATTGACTCTCTCGGTCTGTCCATCGGTCTGTGGATGAAAGGATGTACTTAACTCAAGTCTGGTACCCAAAGTTTCATGCAACTGATTCCAGAACTTTGAGGTAAACTGGGTTCCTCTATTTGATACAATGGTCCTCGGAACTCCATGCAGACATACGATCCTGGTCATGTATATCTTTGCCAACTTAGCACTTGTATAAGTGGTCTTCATTGGGATGAAATGAGCTTCCTTCGTCAAACGATCGACTACAACCCATATTGAGTCATAGCTTGAACGTGTCCTGGATAATCCCATGATAAAATCAATGCCTAGCTTATCCCAGTTTCATTCGGGTATCGACAATGGCTGTAGCAATCCTGCTGGCTTCTGATGCTCTGCCTTCACTCTCTGACATACATCACAAACTGCTATATACTCCGCAATATCCTTCTTCATTCCGGTCAACCAGAAAGTGTCCTTAAAATCCAAATACATCTTGGTATTTCCTGGGTGAATCGAATAAGGCGAATCATGGGCCTCTTGTAAAATCAACTTCCTGATCTTCGGGTCATTAGGCACATAAACGCGGTCCTCAAACCATAAGGTATCGTGCTCATCCTCATGAAATCCTTTGGCCTTTCCTTTGCTCATATTCTCCTTTATCTCGGCAATCTCCTTGTCTGTCTTCTGAGCTTCTCCGATCTTATCCATCAAAGTAGACTGAATCTCCAATGCTGCTACATAGCCTCTCGGAACTATCTCCAAACATAGCTCGCGATGATCCTTGGCTAACTCCTTGGGTAACTCTCCTTTCATGAGAGTGTTGACATGGCTCTTGCGACTCAACGCATCGACTACTATGTTAGCCTTTCCGGGATGATAATGCAATCTCATATCATAATCCATAATGAGCTCCAACCATCTCCTTTGCCTGAGATTCAACTCCTTCTGTGTGAAGATGTACTTCAAACTCTTGTGATCTGTGTACACCTCACAATGGTTTCCGATGAGAAAATGTCTCCATGTCTTCAATGCATGCACTACGGCTGCTAACTCCAAATCATGTGTAGCATAATTCAACTCATGGGGCTTAATCTGTCGTGAGGCATACGAAACAACTCTTCCCTCCTGCATAAGCACTGCGCCAAGTCCTCGACGAGAAGCGTTGCAATATACTTCATAATCCTTGTGCTGATCGGGCAGAATCAACACCAGTGATGTAACCAAACGTTTCTTCAACTCTTGAAAACTGGCCTCACATTCCTCAGTCCAGTTGAACTTGGTGTCCTTCTTCAACAACTCCGTCATGGGTTTTGCAATCTTCGAGAAATTCTCAATGAACCTCCGGTAGTATCCTGCGAGTCCAAGAAAACTCCGGATCTCTCCAACTAATGTGGGGGCTTCCCAATTTGTCACAGTGACAACCTTGGTGGGGTCTACATCTATTCCTTTTCCGGATATAACATGTTCGAGGAATCCAACTTCCTTCAACCAAAACTCACACTTACTGAACTTGGCATATAGCGAATGTTCTTTGAGCTTCCCAAGTACCAAACGCAAATGCTCCTTATGCTCCTCTTCATTCTTCGAGTAGACCAAAATATCATCAATGAATACCCTGACGAACTTATCCAGAAACTCCATAAACACCTTGTTCATCATGTTCATGAAATAGGCAGGTGCGTTAGTCAGACCAAATGACATAACGGTATACTCATACAGCCTGTACCTGGTGGTAAAAGCCGTCTTAGGTATATCCTGCTCTCGGATCTTCTGCTGGTGGTATCCGGATCACAGATCGATCTTGGAAAATACCTTAGCTCCTTGCAATTGGTCAAACAGATCATTGATCATCGGTAGTGGGTACTTGTTCTTGATAGTAACTTCATTCAACCCTCGATAATCAACAACCATTCTCAATGATCCGTCCTTCTTCTCCACTAGAAGCACTGGTGATCCCCAAGGTGACGAACTTGGGCGAATATAGCCTTTATCCAGTAACTCCTTAATCTGCTTCTTTATTTCCTCCAAATCTTTTGCGGGCATCATGTACGGTCTCTTAGATATCGGCCCTGTGCCTAGCAAAATCTCAATCAAAAACTCAATGTCTCTATCCGGTGGAATGCCTGGCAACTCTTCTGGAAATACGTCAGGGAAATCCTTCACCATTGGTACTTCCTCCTGTACAACTCCTGATAAGGAATTTACTTGAGTCCTCTTTGGCACATACCGGGATACATACTTGATCCTTCTTACTTCGGGGGTGGTAAGTAAAATTGACTTATTGACGCATTCAATGTTCCCTCCATACTTCGATAACCAATACATGCCTAATATCACATCCAGTCCTTGCGACTCCAATACTATTAGGTCTGAGGGGAACACATAGTTACCAATCCTTAATGGTAACCGATCACACCATAGACTAGCCATATACTCTCCTCCTGGCAAGGTTACTAACATGGGTGACCTAAGGGCTTGGGTTGGCAGTTTATACTTATCCACAAATCACCTTGATATGTATGAATGCGATGCACCAGTATAAAAAGAACGATTGCAGTAAATGACTTAACCAAAAACTTACCTATTACTGCATCTGGCTGGGCTTCAACCTCCTCCACGCTAACATGGTTCACCTGTCCCATGTTGAAAGGGTTAGGCTTCTTCCCAGAGCTTCCATTGCCATTTCCATTTTTAGCTTCAGGACATTCATTGGCATAATGTCCAGTCTTGTGGCACTTGTAGCAACTGATGTGGCTCAAGTCCTTCTTGGCTGGGGTTGATGGGTTGGTACGGTTCTGTCCGTTGCTTCCTCCATTCCCATTACCATTCTTGGGGCCACTATGGTTGTGCGAACTCCCTCCTCCATGGGTATGCTGAAAAGGTCCTCCCGAGTTTTGGGTAAAACGAGGCTTCTGTTGAGCTCCTGAATTGTACTTCCCTTGTCCATACTTCCTCTTGCGGCTGTCAATCTGCTGCTACTTCCCTTCAATCATGAGAGCTCGGTCTACCAACTCCTGGTAGTTGTTGAAGGTTGCCACCATCAACTGCATTCTCATCTAATCATTTAGTCCTTCCAGAAACTTCTCCTGCTTAGATGCATCCGTAGCAACGTCATCTGGGGAATAACGTGATAACTTACTAAAGTCATCCACATACTGGCCAACTGTACGTCCTCCTTGGCGCAAGTTGTGAAACTCATGCTTCTTCATGGCCATAGCTCCTGCCGAAACATGAGCAGTACGGAAAGCCTGCTGAAACTTGTCCCATGTGACAGTGTTGATAGGATAAGTGGCTGTGAAATTCTCCCACCATGATGCTGCAGGTCCATCAAGCTGATGTGCGGCAAAACGCACCTTCTCCGCATCTATGCATCCTGCAGTGGTCAACTCCCTTCCCATCTTGCGGAGCCAATCATATGCAATTATCGGCTCAGTGCTACTGGAGAACACCGGCGGATTCAGCCTCAAGAAACGGGCTAAGTGATCAACGGGTGGTGGTGGTGGTGGGTTGTTGTTGTTGTTGTTGTTGTTCCCCTGATTCTGATTCTGGACTAGCATCTGCATTAATGCATTTTGCTGCTGGATCAACTGAGTGTGATCCGGTGGAAAAGCAAATCCATTGTCACTTCTAGGAGGCATCTGAGCGTTTAGAAAAGATGAGAATACAGAACAAAAATAGATCTAGCGAGAAAACACTAACCATATGCACATGATACAAACACAATCAATATCACTTCAATCAATTCAAACCAGGGCATACAACGATCTAGCTATCGTTACAAAAGTGCTCGAACTATACTATATACATGGGGGAATACTACTACTGTTATGGTGCTCGACTAGAAAAATTGATCGGTCGAAGACTCCATGACATCTGCTCCAGCTTCATCAACAAAGTCATCATCGCTATCGTCGGGGTCCGAGTCGGTGTCGTCGATGATGATGTAGTTCTCTGGGCAAGTGCAATCATCGTTATCTCCTCTTGGCGCGTGGAATCCCATAAATACTTCGAGCTTCTTCTTCAAATCAACATTCTTCTCCACAAGTGTTGTTATTTCCTCCTCATATCTATCGCATGTAGACTTGAGTTCTTCCTCCAGTTCCATGATCTTGGTCATAGCCTTCTTCAGATCTATCATGCCTGCGCATATCTGGTTCTCTTGGCGACGAATGTGCTGGTTTAGCTCCTGGATGAAAGCTGCAATTGATCTATCCTTCTTGGTGCTGATCATCACCCATTGCTCATCTCGGCACCCACAAATCTGGTATATAGTATCCTTGAAATCCTTGTGGTAAACTTCTCCAATGCGTCCCATGGTGATGTGGGCTGCCATGCTCTTTCCTGGACTCCAGGTTGGTGCATCAAAGGAAAACTCTATGGGCTCAGTGACTGGCATGAACGTCCTTCCTAGAACTTGAACTTGAATCATCCAATGCTCCTCTTCTGGTAAAGTGGCGATGTAGGTCCCGGTGAAGCTTGGTACTCCGATGTTCAGGTATCTAGTGACTTCCATCAAGTGGCGTCCAAAGGGTGTATCTTCATCCGGTTGCGTGAACTTATTCCTTGCATCCGCCATCCTAAAGAGTAGAAAAGGGAGAGGAGTCAGAAATGAGAAGAGAGTAGTGATATAGGGCTTTAGCTTAGTGGTCGTGTCCTACAGTCAGCGTGTGCTCTGATACCATCTTGTAGCGACCAAACCTCAAACGGTTTGATCTCTGTGAATCAGTGTCATCCCTGGATCGGTAATGCTGACACGCACGTTACTTGAAGGATTTATAACAGAGTAGCAATCACACACTTATTACATTGAATGTCTCAAAAGATAACTTATTACAATAAATATGGCTTAAGGCCATCTAATAATGATAACAGCGGAAGACTTGGAAGATGAAGCGAGTCCATCAACTCCAACGACATCACTGAGTATAAGATCACGACCTAAGGCACCTTACTCGTCGTCTGAGAAGTCTGCAACATGAACGTTGCAGCCCGAAAATGGGTCAGCACATGGAATATGCTGGCAATGTAACACATAGAGAGTAATGAACAGAATAATGCTATCACTACATGCATATATGGCTGGTGGAAAGCTCTATGGTTAGAGTTTTGCATAAAGCCAATTTTTCCCTACAACAAAGGAATAAATTTTATTTAACTATCATGGTGGTTGTTAAACATTGAGAAGGTTCACCCAACTCAATCCCAATTAAGCTTCAACGTTAAACCCAACAATTTAAATTAAGTAACATGATGAGATTCACATGATAATCCAGGTACTAGATACTCAAAACATCCATAACCGGGGACACAGCCAACCATGATTAGTTTATACACTCTGCAGAGGTTTGCGCACTTTTCCCCACAAGACTCGATCTCCTCCGTTGGATTTCTCGCACTACATGGTGTTTGAGAAACGGATGACCGAGACACAGTCTTTCAGAAGCATTAACTCTTTACTCTGGGTAGACAGTACCAACCTACATCCCCTACATCCGCTAGTCTACCACTGAAAGAGGTCACGCAACATACTCAACTATGCTAGAGCCCATAGTAGCTTGCGGCTGCACACGGAAGTTTCTATCATGAATAATCTCATGATCCCTTTGAGCCTAGGTGGCGGTCCATAGGAGAATCACACGGTACCCCGGGATTTCCAAAAAATACAGGCAGCACTGGGTTCCCCAGGTGCCTCAATCCACCCAGATGTGTATTAAAGTTGCCACCTTAAGTAAACCATTAATTAACAATCTCACATCTGTCATGGATACACTCACCCAATCCACGTCTACTAGCATAGCACTATAAGTAGACGTAGAAGTAACTCCCAAAGGGTTGATAATAAATAGGGCAATAGGTACTACCTCATCTACTTCCCAAAACCCACATATTAATCAGATCCTAATCATGCAATTGTATGAGGACTGATCTAATGCAATAAAACTGGGTAGAAAGAGGTATGATCAAAGTGTTACTTGCCTTGCTGATGATCCGTGAAACCTAGAGACTCGTAGTAGCACATGGCGCACTCCGGGTACTCTATCGCAAACAAACAAGCATACAATAAGCACTCATCTAATGCACGGGTAAAACTCAAATAAGAGATCTAACCAGAAAGTTCAACTTAAGAACTCCGTTTGCAAAAGAATCAAACAAAACGAAGCAACGAAAGTCAAACGGCGAAAGAAACAAGCTTCATTTGCTAATCTGGACCTAAGTCAAATTTTACAGTAGCAAAAACTTGTTTGAGTTGGTTAAACGGAAAGAGGGTTTCGAAATGAAACTCTAGGCACTTGAATCGCCTGATTCCAATAAATGAGCGAAAAGTTATACTAGAACGAAAATTGGATCAGAAATCACCGTCGAAAATAATCGTGGAAATCCGAAAAAAAGAAAAACGGATGAACAGGCTAATGAACGAACGTTTGCTGTCTGCGGCTAAATGAAGAAAACCGTTCCTTAAAACGAACGTACGGACGAACCTCCGCTAAATAACTAAACCGGGAAAAAAAATAAAACCGATCTATATATAAAAAAATAAACCGGGGTTCCTAAAAAAATCTGACGGTTTTCTCTCGAAAACTGCGGCTCCGGCTGTGACTACGTCCGGCGGGTCAATGGGGCGGCCGCAAGTCAAGGTATGGGGGTGGCGGTCGGCTCCGGTGAGGCGGCGGCGATCGGCGGCGGCGGACGACGCGTTGGCGGCGGCGGGCGACAGCGGCGTCGTCGTCATCATCGGCGGCGGCGGCGGCTGGCGACTAGGGTTTGGCGGCGGGGTGGGCTGGGCTGGGGTGGCTCGTGGGCGCACTATTTAAAGGGGCTGGCCGGGCGGAGTCCTGGCCGACTACGGCCCGAGGTCGGTTTGACTTTTTTTAAATAATTCGGACGTGCAGAAAAAGAAAGAAAATAAATACTAAACTGACTCCAAAAATCCCGAAATAAATTTTCCCCGTCCTCTAAAAATAAGACGAACCAGATGAACATTTATTTGGGCCTAAAATACAATTTTGAAAATCACGTATTTTCCTAATTCAAATAAAATAGCGATAAAACTCCGAAATAAAATCTTATTTGATTTTATTATTAAATCTTCAATATTTACTTATTTTGGAAATTCATTTTATTTCCTCTCTCTTATTTTTATATTTGAAATATCCGAAGATAAAATAATTAAAATCAAATGATCCTTTTTCTAAATTTGTGAAAAACTCAAATAAGAAAATAACGAAATTCCCAACTCTCTCCGTGGTTCCTTGAGTTGCGTGAAATTTCAAGGATCAAACCAAAATGCAATAAAATATGATATGCAATGATGATCTAATGTCTAACATTCCAAATTAAAAATTTGGGATGTTACAACCTCCAAAGTTACTGTCCAGAAACTTACCTGGAGTGTAAACTCATTTCTATTGCACCTGGAACCCAACCCAATCGTGGGAATACTCAAAACTACGACAAACTACACGCCAGACATGAAGTTTGCGCTTAGGTTTGCCTGATGTCATAGTTCACGCGGTGACCACGTTCGTCCAGGCGTGTTGGCATGCAAAACACGCGCTCTGAGTGCCGCCGAGCACTCTGTTGCGCGCGTGCTCGCTGCCCAGCCTGCCCGAGCGTGCCAAACCGCACCACCATCTCCGTCTCCACCCACTTAACTCCGCCCTGGCACTCGCCGACGCTGGATCTTGCCGTAGCGGGAACAGGAACGGTCCGGCCAACGCCACAGTGCGCGGCGCACAGTGCGTGGCGCATTGTGCTCGTCATCTTCCTCGCGCCCCTGTGCTCGTCCGCGCTCGCCACCAGTTCCCGTGTGAGCTCCATCCTCTTCCTCCTCTCTCACTGGCGCCATTCATCACCGGGCGCCATGGACAGGTGTCCTCCGGTGCAGCCCGAAACCCCCACACCGCTCGCCTATAAATACAGCCACCCCCAGCCTCCTCGAGCACCCACATCCACTCTCGCACACCCCATCAGCTAGTAGAAAGCCGCGGCCCAGCCGGGCAGGCCGCAGGCTGCCATCCCCGAGCTCGAGCTCGTCAGCAATCCCTCGGGTCGTCCCTGCAGCTCCAGCCCCTCCCAGGCCAGGGCAACCCTGCCAGGGCCTCCGCCACTCTTCGGTGGAGCCGTTCCGCCCTGTTGGAGCCCCTGGAGCCGCCCCTAGCCGCCATCGTCTTCGTCTCCGGCGACCGCTGCCCTCTGCCTCCGTTGGAGAGGCTGTTTCCGAAATCGTCCGACCACCCCTAGCCACTCTACGGGTATAGGCAGGTGCGCCTCCGTCTCCTCTATCGACCCCCTCTCGTTTTGGTGGAAGAGCCCTCGCCGCCGACGTGTGCTCCGGTGAAGCTCCGCCGCTCCCTATTTCCCTCTCCCCCTCCTCCTCACCTGACTAATGGGCCCGCTAGTCAGCCACTCTATACGCGTGCGAAGCGGTACGTGTGGTGGCGCCCTGGGCTTTATTCAAATTTCATTTTTATCAGGATAAGATAAGACCGCGCGCGCGAAGCGGTACCCCCCCACCCCCCACCCCAGTCTATTTCATTTTTATTCAAATTTCATTTAAATCCAGAGAACTTCAAACAGCCACAACTTTTTATCTATCAGTCCAAATGCAATGATTCTTTTTGCATTGTGTTCTTTGTCCAAAAATCTAGCAGCTCCAAAAAGATGGGATTTTCCCTTGCTGTCTAGATTTTCTGGTGAATTTCAGAAGGTTTCTTGATGTTTTCTTTTTGTGTTTTTATTTATTTATTTTCAGAAGAGCAGGCTTGTCTTGAGGATCACCAGGAGGCTTGTGAACCTCATCTGCACTAAGGCAAGCCACAACAACATTTTCATAGTGCCGCTTCAATATTTGGGATTTTCCTACTTGAACTAATGATTATTCATTAATTTAAATTATTAATATGTTAATTATATTCTCTTAGATGCTTGTTATAGTAAATATGCTTGATTTACAAAAAGTTTGTGGTAAACCTAGTTAGTAAGCTAACAAGGATTTAGTTATGAGTAATGAGAAGATAATATGGTTATGGAGATAAATAATTAGTAAGATTATTTTTGCATGATGAAAAATGATAAATTTGCTAGAAATATTCTGGTTAAAGTGAGGTTCGATCTTAACCAGAGGAGTATCATGTGTTGTTGATTTCTCAGTGGGAGCGTAGTAGACTCGGTTATTTTCGTTGATATGTGATGCATATGTTGGTGATGCATGTCATGGCATTATGATGCCGGTTACTTTCACTTTAAGTTGAACCTGATAATAACTCAACTTGAATATGTTGTTCACCGGGTCATGGTGCCGCTGAATCGAGTCTTTCCCAATGCAACCACATTTGCCGTTATGGGACGGCCTTAATTCGTTTCATTGTCGTGCCTCTAGTCGGTGCCTCCATCTAGGGAAGGTTATGGGCGTGCTGTACCCTGGCCCGGTAAACAGGCATAACGTTGTGAGACCATTGTTAAGTTTTTGCTACCGGTTCCCAGAGTGGATCGTGGCCACGATGGTGGTTGCTGTGTCTTGTGGTAGACACGGGGCCACCCAGGACTAGCCCAATGGGTATTTAGTCAGAGTGGCCGGGAGAGTGTCATGGCAATGGAGTGGTTTCGTCGAATGCCGTTGGTCCACTCGAATGGGAGTGTGAGGCCATGGGTTCCATGGTGTGGGTCCAGTGCGCTACCTCTACAGAGGGTATTAATCTGTCGATAGCCGAGTCCACGGTGAAGGACACGCTCGAAAGTAGGTCACACCATGGGTCAACATTTAATGAATTTTGCACACTAAGTATGAAGTTTGCATTGTGGTGGTGGCGGAAAGGCCATCGTGTTGAGTTGGACCAAGTGTGGTCGTGGTTTTGATCGCCGTAAGGATCACGGACCATTTATTGGTCGTGGTTGTGATCGCCATAAGGATCACGGGCCATTTATTGGTTGTGGTTGTGATCTCCGTAAGGATCACGTGCCATTTATTGGTCGTGGTTGTGATCGCCGTAAGGATCACGGGCCATTTATTGGTCGTGGTTGTGATCGCCATAAGGATCACGAGATTGTCTCTGGGTTTGACACGTTTGTGATCCGAAAATGATCACATTCGGTAAGCCAGTCCGGGGGATGATTATCACAAGAGCATGGTCACAACATGTTGGATATATTGTTGCATTGTTTTTAATTGGTTAATTGTCATAATATTGTTTGTCATCATGTTTATGCTTGTTGTGAGCTTGCAAGTACATTCAATGTACTGACCTGGCGTGTCATGCCAGATTTCAGGAAAGTCTCGTTGGAGAGGAGAGCTGTCCGAGTCTAGATCGTGTCCACATCGGTGTTCCTGTGCTATGGAGTCCTGCTACGATGTTGTTCCGCTGCCGCGTAGTTGTCAATTTCGAGGCCCCTTTATGTTCACTAAATAATGTACATATTGTTCAGCCGCACCGTGTGTGCCGCTTGGCCTCGCTAACTGTTGTAATATAAACTCTGATCCGCTAGCATCAATAAAGCGGATTTTTTCTGTACCAAGTTGTTGTGTGTTGCCATAAGACAAGGTCTCTGGGCTGGCAATGCATGGTAAACCGGTTTCTCTGAGCCAGGGTGCCACAATGCTTGGTATCAGAGTCGCGCTGACTGTAGGCCACGCTAGACTATGACGAGTTAAGCGGACGTTAGATACGAGTTATAGTTGAGTGCCGGTAGCATTTGTAGCTGGTTGTTGCATTGCATGCACTGATTTTATTTTTATACTAACCCGCTAATGGTTGTGAGTGTAGATGGCTCCGGTGCTGTATCCGTGCCAGTTGCAGCTGATGCCGTACACGTCGCCGCATCTCCTTCGTAACGTCTGGCGTCGGCTGTACCCCCACGGTGACGACCCAGCCTATCGTGTGCACCGGGAGCGTCTAGCTGACTCAGTGTATGAGTATCACGCCGTGGTTACTCTGCACACCAGTTCCGATTCCAGCACTTACACTCGTACTCAGAGCGGTTACGCTTATACCGCTTCTCAGGCCGTCCAGTTTGCTACATTCGAGGTACTTGTTGAGCTCCGCTACAACGAGATCCGGATGCAGAACCACCCAGGTTTCTAATACTATCCTTCTCTGCATGATAATGGTCGTGTCCATTTCCCTGTCATTGATCCAGAGTCTGATAGTGTTGCTAGCGACCTTTCTCGCTATATCACTGCTAGCTATCTTCTGATCTACGAGGTGGCTCGAGAGCTGAGTCGTGCCCGTACTGCTTTAGCCTCTGCTAGATCAGTCACTACTCTAGCATCTGTAGGATTTACTCCCTATAATCATGCCAGTTCTAGTTCCCCTGTTTCCCCGGTTACTCCTCCGAGTAGCTTGGGCACCGCGACAGTGAGTCCACTTAGTGCTCCTGCCGAGTAGATTTCACTTCTCGCCACTCCTGTAGCCCCGATGATTCATCCTCCACCTGCCCCGGAGGGAGAGCCCTCGAGGCAGCATCATCGTGTCACCTTTAACCTGGAGGTCTTAGTTAACCCCGTCAGTTAAGGATCCGAGTCCGCTTCGGGAGAGGACCCCGCAGCACCAGCAGAGTAGTAGAACTTCCGAGTATTCGCAGTCGTCAGGGTGGAGTACGGATGTAGTCATACGAGTCATGATGTTTGTTTCATGTATGAGAGTAGTTGAACCCGGCATGTTGTTATCTTTCATGTATGAGTCTATGTATAATTATGTTGGAACTTTATTTTATTCGCCGTATTTTCTTCGCCATTTCGGTTTTCCCTCGGGCTTTTGTTGCTGGCTTTCCCCCATTTATTTGAATGCTTCTCATCTCGGTTGCATTGTCTTGGGAAAAATCATATTAGGATGACGCGGGGAGGCAGCAGGAGCAATGTTCGCGAGGGTTCTCTTGTTTGTCGTTCCGCATGACAGGCAGGACACTCACCCGAGCCGCATGTTCCACCACCGCCTCCACCGCCAAATCCGCCCTCCACCGAACAAATTTTGCGTATGTTTGAGGAAAGACGGAATAATGATCTAATTGAAATGTTAAGAAGTTTACAAGCTGTGGTTGGACAGAATGGGAATCAGCCAGGTCATCACTCCAAGCTATCAGATTTTCAAAGGACCAAGCCTCCGTGTTTCAGTCAGACCATTGATCCCTTGGATGCAGATGATTGGTTGAGAACTATGAAGAAGAAGCTTGTGGTTGCTCGTACTGAAAAAGGATAAGGTTCCATTTGTAACACACTATCTTGAAGGCGTTGCTGCCATATGCCGGGAAAATGAAAGAGCCATGTGGTCTGCTGATGAAGAAATTACCTGGTCAAGATTCAAGGAACGATTCCGGAAATATCATATCCCTGTGAGAATTATGAAGGCTAAGCAGCGTGAATTTCTCGAATCCTCCAAGGAAGTCAGTCTGTGGGAGAATATTTGCAGAAATTCAATCATCTGTCATATTACTCCCTATATGACGTGGCCACTGAAGAAATAAAGATTGACAGATTTGTTGGTGGACTAAACCCGCAATTCCGGTGTACTCTCAGTATGTTTGATTTCACAGACTTCCAAACCCTGCTGAACAAGGTTTTCATTGCTGAAAGAGAGCACAAGCTTGTATTGGATAATAAGTCTACCAACAACGATCACAAGCGCAAGTTTGAGCCAAGGAAGGAAATATAACCAGTGCAGAAGGCTCATACCTGGCAACAGACTCAGGTAGAATACAAGCCCAATTGGCAACAAAATGTTAACAAGACCACCACCCAAGTCAAGAATACCATACCCAACCCAATGCAATACAAGCATCTGTGCAGCAATTCTTGTTACAGTTGTGGGCAAACTGGACATTATGCCAAACAGTGTCCCAAGAACAACCGGACGAATGCTATATTCAGGCCACAAGTCCATTGTATGGAGGCATGCCCGAACCAGCACAACATCACGGCATACGTTCATCACATCTCCGCCGATGAAGCCCAAGAGAACCCCGAAGTCGTCATTGGTATGTTCTCTGTCAATAACATACCTGCGGTGATTTTATTTGACTCTGGGGCTTCCCACTCTTTTATTTCTCGGAGTTTTGTTGCCCAAAACAAATTTCCTTATTCACTTTTGGGCAAGAATATGCTGGTACAAACCCCGGGATCTCTAATCAGAAGCAATCTAGTCTGCCGCTATATGGAAGTCAATGTCAACGGAGTCTGTTTTCCAACTTCCTTGATACTTATAGAGTCTGATAAGTTGGATGTTATCTTGGTATGAATTTCCTGACTCAGTACCAAGTATGCATAAATTGTGCGACCCGAGAAGTCACTTTGACCAGCCAAGAAGGGAAGACTACAAAATTCTATGCTCGCAGAAGCATACCCTCAAAGGAAATGGTTTTCACAGCAGTGGCTGAGTTGGAATTAATTCCTGTGGTCAGTGAGTTTCCTGATGTATTTCAAGAAGAACTGCCAGGCATGCCACCTGATCGAGAGCTTGAGTTTGCAATAGATCTTGTGCCCGGGACCACACCAATACACAAGAAGTATTACCGAATGTCATCATCAGAGTTAGTGGAGCTAAAGAAACAGCTTGATGAAATGCTCCAGAAGGGATATATCCGTCCCAGCTCTTCACCATGGGGATCACTTGCTATCTTCGTGGACAAGAAAGATGGCAGCCTCCGCATGTGTGTGGATTACGGTCAGCTGAATGACGTCACAATCAAAAACAAATATCCACTACCAAGAATTGATGACCTGTTTGATCAGATCAGTGGGGCCAAGGTATTCTCCAAGATTGATTTATGGACTGGATACTATCAGCTCAAGATTAAAAAGGAGGATATTCCTAAGACCGCATTCACCACTCGATACGATCTTTACGAATATACAGTTATGTCTTTTGGTCTCACCAACGCCCCTGCCTTCTTCATGCATATGATGAAAAAAGTATTCATGGACTTCCTCGATAAGTTCGTGGTAGTCTTCATCAATGATATACTCATTTACTCAAGAAGTGAAGAAGAACACAAAGAACACCTTTGAGCAGTGTTACAACGACTCTGCGAACATTAGTTATATGCCAAATTCAGTAAATGTGAGTTCTGGCTCAAGCAAGCTGGATTCCTTGGACATGTGCTATCCGACGAAGGTATAGCCGTGGACCTGAGGAAAGTAAAGGATGTACTCGATTGGTTACCACCCACGACTGTATCTCAGATCCGGAGTTTTCTTGGGTTATCCGGATATTACCGTCATTTCAATGAAGGGTTCCCCAAGATTGCTAAGCCCATGACAGAGCTGCTCAAGAAGGATAAGAAGTTTGAATGGACTGAGGACTGTGAGAAAAGTTTCAATGAGTTAAAGAAATGGCTGACAACTGCTCCGGTATTGACTCTTCCAGATATCTACCACAGTTTTGATGTATATTGCGATGCTTCCAGGCAAGGACTGGGTTGCGTACTTATGCAAGGTAGTAGCTTACGCCTTGCGATAGCTATGACCCCATGAGGGGAATTATCCTACTCATGATTTGGAGTTGGCCGCGGTGGTTCATGCTTTAAAAATTTGGAGACACTATCTCATCGGGAAAAGGTGCCAAATTTTTACCGATCACAAAAGCCTCAAGTACATATTTACTCAGCCAGATTTAAATCTCCATCAACGAAGATGGCTTGAGTTGGTCAAGGATTATGACCTTGGAATGAATTACCACCTAGGTAAGGCCAACGTGGTTGCCGATGCGCTCACTCAAAAGCCCGTCAATTTAAATGTCATATTGGAATCTTTGCCTCCTGAACTTCAAGAAGAGATTGCTCAACTCAACCTGGTCATAGTTGAGGTTGGCCTTGCTAATATTTTGGAAGTTACCCCCACACTTGAGGAAGAGATCTGCAAGGCCCAGCCAGACGATACCGATCTGTAGAAATGTGCCAAGCATATGGTGGCAAGTCAGACTTTCGATTTCTCGAAGGATTGGTTCGGTACCCTCCGATTTCAGGGAAGGATTTGTGTGCCCAATCAAGCGGATTTGAAGCAGAAGATCTTGTCAGAAGCCCACGAATCATCGTATTCAATTCACCCTGGAGGTACGAAAATGTACGAAGACCTTCGACAAATATTCTGGTGGGATGGAATGAAGAAAGACATTGCATATTTCGTGGCCTGTTGCGACATATGCAACAAAATGAAGGCAGAACATCAGAAGCCAGCCGGACTTCTCCAACCGCTGCCAGTGTCACAATGGAAATGGGATGATATCTGCATGGATTTCATCATAGGACTACCTAAGACCCGACGGGGCAATGATGCAATCTGGGTCATAGTGGATACATTAACCAAGGTAGCCCACTTCATCCTGATCAGAACCTCATATCGAGCAGATGAGCTTGCACAACTGTACTTATCAAAAATTGTCAGTCTGCATGGAGTACCTCGAACCATCACTTCTGACCGAGGTTCACTTTTTACCTCCGCTTTTTGGTCCCGTCTCCACCAAGCCTTGGGGGCAGAATTGAAATACAACACCGCTTGTCATCCTCAAACTAATGGACAGACAAAGCGGGTAAATCAAATACTCGAAGATATGCTGCAAGCCTGTGCTTCGGCCCAAGTCCCAAAATGGGAAGACTGTTTGCCGTATGCCGAGTTCTCTTATAACAATAGCTTCCAGACCAGTTTAAAGATGTCACCATATGAAGCTTTGTATGGCCGTAAGTGCCGCACTCCGTTAAATTGGTCTCAAACCGGAGATAGCCGTATTTTCGGAACGGATCTCATGCTGGAAGCCGAGAAACAAGTCAAGGAAATTAGGGATAGATTGCAGTTGGCTAAATCTCGATAGAAGAGTTATTATGATGCAAAGCACCGACAGATCAGTTTTGAATCCGGAGAGCATGTATACCTTTGAGTCACGCCTAAGAAAGGGGTCAAGAGATTTTAGACTCGTGGAAGATTGGCACCCAGATTTATTGGTCCATTTCCTATTATGACATGAGTGGGAACTGTTGCATATCAGTTGGAGCTACCCCCTGAATTGTTAGACGTGCACAACATGTTCCATGTTTCCCAATTACGGGGATGCATCTCGCCGCCTGAGAAAAACACTGATATGAAAGAAATAGAGCTAGCAAAGGATTTAACCTATGAAGAGAGGCCAGTTAAAATCTTGGATCAAATGGAAAGAGTCACTCGCAGTAAAGCAAGGAAGTTTTACAAAGTCCAATGGAAGCATAACACAGAGTGAGAATCAACATGGGAATCAGAAGAATTTCTAAGGGAAAATTATCCAGAATGGTTTTCCCAAGCAACCAAATTTCGAGGACGAGATTCATTCTAAGTGGGGGAGGTTTGTGACAGCCTGGTTTTTGCCCTTTCTTCTTTGCCTGGTTTTCAGTTGGTTTGAATTTGAGTTTCGAGTTTTTGAATCTTTCATTTGGACTTAACCACTTGGGTACCCCTTGACTTTCACCCAAGTGCTTCAACTCCTTCCCAAACCATCACTCCCTCTCTGGTTCACCTCATAATATCATTTGGAATATTTTTCTTTAATGAAAAATATTCAATTTCCCCTCGTAAACCCCAGCTAGCCCTTTGTGCTCCAAAGCAACCCTAATTTTTCTTGACCATAAAATCCTGAGAAAAATCCCAATTATTCTTTGAACCCTAGGGCACCTTTCTGAGCAAAAATATTTCATCACTCTTTGGAATATTTTGGCTACAGAAAATATTTTCAGTTCTGGACAGAAATGGTAGTTTCTACAGCAACTACCATTTTACTAGCTCCATTGTAGCTAGTTTTTCTTGTGCAGCTTTACCTTAGTAAGTGTTGTCTAGCCTCCTAAGCCCAGCCCTCAACTCCCAGTGGTTTAACCTCAGTAAACCTCCAAACCAAAGTTACTATCTAGAAACTTACCTAGAGTGTAAACTCATTTCTACTGCACCTGGAACCCAACCCAATCGTGGGAACACTCAAAACTACCACGGACTACACGCCAGACATGAAGTTTGTGCTTTGGTTGGCCTGATGTCATAGTTCACGCGGTGACCACGTTCGTCAAGGCGTGCTGGCATGCAAAACACGCGCTCTGAGTGCCGCCGAGCGCTCTGTTGCGCGCGTGCTCGCTGCCCAGCCTGCACGAGCATGCCAAACCGCGCCATAATCTCCGTCTCCACCCACTTAACTCTGCCCTGGCACTCGCCGATGCTGGAGCTCGCCGCAGCGGGCACGAGCATGGTCCGGCCAATGCCATAGTGCGCGGCGCACTGTGTTCGTCGTCTTCCTCTCTCCCCTGTGCTCGTCCGCGCTCGCCAACAGTTCCCGCGTGAGCTCCGTCCTCTTCCCCCTCTCTCACTAGCGCCGTTCGTCGCCGAGCACCGTGGATAGGTGTCCTCCGGCTGAGCCCGAAGCCCCTCGCCGCTCGCCTATAAATACGGCCACCCCCAGCCTCCTCGAGCACCCACATCCACTCTCACACACCCCACAAGCTAGTAGAAAGCCGCAGCCCGGGCGGGCAGGCCGCGGGTTGCCGTCCCCGAGCTCGAGCTCGCTGGCGATCCCCTCGGGTCGTCCTCGCAACTCCAGCCCCTCCCAGGCCAGGGCAACCCTGCCAGGGCCTCCGCCACTCTCTGATGGAGTCGTTCCGCCCTGTTGGAGCCCCTGGAGCCGCCCCTAGCCGCCATCGTCTTCGTCTCCGGCGACCGCTGCCCTCTGCCTCCGCTAGAGAGGCTGTTTCCGACGCCGTCCGACCACCGCTAGCCACTCTACGGGTATGAGCAGGTGCGCCTCCGTCTCCTCTATCGATCCCCCCTCTCGTTTTGGCCCAAGAGCCCTCGCCGCCGGCGTGTGCTCCGACGAAGCTCCGCCGCTCCCTGTTTCCCTCTCCCCCTCCTCCTCACCAAACTAGTGGGGCCCGCTAGTCAGCCACTCTATACGCGCGCGAAGTGGTACGAGTGGTGGCACCCTGGGCTTTTACGCCTTCGACGTCACCCCCTGTCTGTTTTATTTTTATTCAAATTTCATTTAAATCTAGAGAACTTCAAACATCCATAACTTTTTATCTATAAGTCCAAATGCAATGATTCTTTTTGCATTGTGATCTTTGTCCAAAAATCTAGCAGCTCCCAAAAGATGGGATTTTTCTTTGCTGTCTAGATTTTCTGGTGAATTTCAAAATGTTTCTTGATGTTCTCTTTTTGTGTTTTTATTTATTTATTTTCATAAGAGTAGGCTTGTCTTGAGGATCACCAGGAGGCTTGTGAACCTCATCTGCACTAAGGCAAGCCACAACAACATTTTCATAGTGCCACTTCAATATTTGTGATTTTTCTACTTAAACTAATGATTATTCATGCATTTAAATTATTAATATGTTAATTATATTCTGTTAGATGCTTGTTATAGTAAATATGCTTGATTTACACAAAGTTTGTAGTGAACCTAGTTAGTAAGCTAACAAGGATTTAATTATGAGTAATGAGAAGATAATATGTTTATGGAGATAAATAATTAGTGAGATTATTTTTGCATGATGAAAAATGAAAAATTTGCTAGAAAAGATTCTGGTTAAAGTGAGGTTCGACCTTAACCAGAGGAGTATCATGAGTTGTTGATTGGTCGGCGAGAGCGTAGTTGACTCTGTTATTTTCGTTGATATGTGATGCATATGTTGGTGATGCATGTCACGGTATTATGACGCCGGTTACTTTCACTTTAAGTTGAACCTGATAATAACTCAACTTGAATATGTTGTTGACCTGGTCATGGTGCCGCTGAATCGAGTCTTTCCCAGTGCAACCACATTTGCCGGTATGGGACGACCTTAATTCGTTTCATTGTCGTGCCTCTGGTCGGTGCCTCCATCTAGGGAAGGTTATGGGCATGTTGTACCCTGGCCCGGTAAGCAGGCATAACCTTGTGAGCCCGTTGTTAAGTTTTTGGTACCGGGACCCAGAGTGGATCGTGGCCACGACGGTGGTCGTTGTGTCTTGTGGTAGACATGGGGCCACCCAGGACTAGTCCGGTGGGGATTGAGTCGGAGTGGCTGGGAGAGTGTCATGGCAATGGAGTGGTTTCGTGGGAATGTCGTTGGTCCACCCGAATGGGAGTGCGAGGCCATGGGTTCCGTGTTGTGGGTCCAGTGCGCTACCTCTGCAGAGTGTATTAATCTATCGATAGCCCAGTCCACGGTTAAGGACACGCTCGAAAGTAGGTCACACCATGGGTCAACATTTAATGAATTTTGCACACTAAGTATGAAGTTTGCATTGTGGTGGTGGCAGAAAGGCCATCGTGTTGAGTTGGACCAGGTGTGGTCGTGGTTGTGATTGCCGTAAGGATCACAGACCATTTATTGGTCGTGGTTGTGATAGCCGTAAAGATCATGGGCCATTTATAGGTCATGGTTGTGATCGCCGTAAGGATCACAGGCCATTTATTGGTCGTGGTTGTGATCACCGTAAGGATCACGGGCCATTTATTGGTCGTGGTTGTGATCGCCGTAAGGATCACGAGATTGTCTCTGGGTTTGACACGTTTGTGATACGGAAATGATCACGTTCGGTAGGCCAGTCCGGGGGACAATTATCACAAGATCATGGTCACATCATGTTGGATATACTGTTGCATTGTTATTAATTGGTTAATTGTCATGATATTGTTTGTCATTATGTTTATGCTTGTTGTGAGCTTGCAAGTACATTCAATGTACTAACCTGGCGTGTCATGCCAGATTTTAGGAAAGTCCCGTTGGAGAGGAGAGCTGTCCGAGTCTGGATCATGTCCACATCGGTGTCCCTGTGCTATGGAGTCCCGCTACGACGTTGTTCCGCTGCCGCGTAGTTGTCATGGTCGAGGACCCTTTATGTTCACTAAATAATGTACATATTGTTCAGCCGCACCGTGTGTGCCGCTTGGCCTCGCTAACTGTTCTAATATAAACTCTGATCCGCTAGCATCAATAAAGCGGTTGTTTTCTGTACCAAGTTGTTGTGTGTTGCCAGAAGACAAGGTCTCTGGCTGGCAATGCATGGTAAACCGGTTGCTCTGAGCCGGGGTGCCACAAAAACTTAGTTAATGCATAAAAATGCCCACACGAATGCCAAAAAATCACAAAAAATCACACAACACTCCTGTTGTTCTATGTTGACACAAGAAAAAAATTTGAAAGCAATAAGAGGCAATGGATATCGTTTCGTCATGCATGTTGTGAGAAGCTCCGGTTAGTGAGAAGCATATACCAAACCTGCCCCAAATGGGACAAAATTTGTACCACGACAAATTGATGCGCTCCATGATAGCACGCCAAGTTTCATGAATTTCAGACGAGTTTTGGATTTACTAGAATTTAAAAACCTCGCATCTCAATGTTTTGCCGGCAATCAAAGGTGCCTTGGTGTTTGAAATTCATTCCCATTTCTTGCATGGGAGCAAAGCATGCACTCAAGGACACAAATTTGATTTTTTGACAAATTTATATGCACTGGAGAATGTGCATGTAGTTCAAATTTGAATTATGCACATAAATGCATTGAAAACTCAGTTATTGCATAAAAATGTCCAAACGAACCCCAAAAAATCACAAAAATACACATAATATTCCTGTTGTTCTATGTTGACACGAGAAAAAATTTGAAAGCAATAAGAGGCAATGGATATCGTTTCGTCCCCAACGGTGGGACGTACCCTACCGAAAACCATCATGCTTGTTGTGAGAAGCTCCGGTTTATGAGAAGCATATACCCAAACCTGCCCCATATGGGACAAAATTTTTACCACGGCATGTTGATGCCGCTCCATGATAGCATGCCAAGTTTCGTGAATTCCAGACGAGTTTTAGATTTACTAGAATTTAAAAACCTCGCATCTCAATGTTTTGCCGGCAATCAACGGTGCCCTCGTGTTTGAAATTCATTCCCATTTCTTGAATGGGACCTAAGCATGCACCCAGGGACACAAAATTGATTTTTCGACCAATTTATATGCACTAGAGCATGTGCATGTAGTTCAAATTTGAATTATGCACATAAATGCATTGAAAACTCAGTTAATGCATAAAAATGTCCAAATGAACCCCGAACAATCACAAAAATTCACACAACACTCCTGTTGTTCTATGTCAACACGAGAAAAAAATTTGAATGCAATAAGAGGCAATGGATATCATTTCGTCCCCAAAGGTGGGACGTACCCTACCGAAAACCATCATGCTTGTTGTGAGAAGCTCCGGTTTGTGAGAAGCATATACCCAAACCGCCCCAAATGGGACAATGTTTGTACCACGGCAAGTTGATGCCGCTCCATGATAGCATGCCAAGTTTCATGAATTTCAGACAAGTTTTGGATTTACAAGAATTTAAAAACCTCGCATCTCAATGTTTTGCCGGCAATCAACAGTGCCCTGGTGTTTGAAATTCATTCCCTTTTCTTGTATGCGACCTAATCATGCACCCAAGGACACAAATTTGATTTTTCGACCAATTTACATGCACTGGAGCATGTGCATGTAGTTCAAATTTGAATTATGAACATAAATGCATTGAAAACTCACTTATGCATAAAAATGTCCAAACGAACACCGAAAAATCACAAAAATTCACACAACACTCCTGTTCTATGTTGACACGAGAAAAAAATTTGAAAGCAATAAGAGGCAATGGATATCGTTTCGTCCCCAAAGGTGGGACGTTCCCTACCGAAAACCATCATGCTTGTTTTGAGAAGCTCCGGTTTGTGAGATGCATATACCCAAACCTGCCCCAAATGGGACAAAATTTGTACCACAGCAAGTTGATGCCGCCCCATGATAGCATGCCATGTTTCATGAATTTCAGATGAGTTTTGGATTTACTAGAATTTAATAACCTCGCATCTCAATGTTTTGCCGGCAATCAACGGTGCCCTACACTACTATGGAAAACCCTAGTAGTAGCATGGGTTTTGAGGCTATCAGCAGCGCGGGCAGCCGCGCTACCAATAAGGCGCTACCACTAACTGTTAGTAGTAGCGCGGTCTGTACCTGCGGTACTACTATGTACTATATCAGCAGCGCGTTTACTTAGCGTGCTATTATTAATTAGCTGTAGCGATTTCCTGGCCCCGCGCTACTGCTATATCGTCCATCATTTACCCCATTTCAGCTTCAATAATCTGCAATTTCTAGATACTAGGTACTACTAGATATCAATTTCATAAAGCATTATAGGTACTAGGTAGTACTCCCTTGGTTCCAAATTACTCGTCGTGGTTTTAGTTCAAATTTGAACTAAAACCACGACGAGTAATTTGGAATGAAGGGAGTACTAGATAACAATTTCATATATACTGAACATGCATCCTCAAGCAGTACAAGGTGATCATCATATGCAGTTCTAGATGATATAGCCACACGCACATATGTAGTTCTAGATGATATCGACAACGATCATCATCCTCAAGCCTGGGCGGTGGGTGTTATAATAGTAATTAGGATGGCCTGTCCAACACGAAGATTCTTGCCAACGAGGAATCTCTTCCACCCAACCGAGTTTAAGTGTGTGCGACCGTCTGTGTCCATGCGGTTAGTGCAGGTGGTGACGGAGCCCCTTGCGGTAAGGCGTAGTCCAGCTGAGCCTACTTCATCAGGCTTGATACCATGACTCACACATAGGTTCTTTGGCAATTTCTAAATAAGAAAAACATATCAATTAATAAATAGCCTCGCACATACTCTTGCAAATATATTTCTATTAAGTCTAGATTTCTACACTATCAAAAGACACAGTACTATGCAGTTGTACTAACTAATCATGAATTTTACTAATAAGTATATATGGATTATCTACACTATTAATAGTTCCTTGGATTCTACACTAATAAGCATGTGATCAGACTCTACACTAAAGCATATCATCGACTAGATTCCACAAAGCATTTGTAAGTAGATGCCGAACAGCTTGCCAGTTGCAAGGCTGCTGGCGCACCTTGACTTGCACAGTCGACATAGTGGTGGTGGTGGTGGCGCCATTTTCCGGAAAAAACAAGTGGCAAATTTAACTAAATTGGCACCTACATTTTGCCAAAAAATAACTTATTACAAAAAATAAAAGCATCTACCTATCCATGTACAGAAAAAATAACAATAAAATGGTGCATACTAAATCAACTAAATCAACTAGCCTACTAAATCCACTAGCATACTAAATCAACTAAATCAAAATGTTCTAAATCAACTAAATCAACTAGCCTACTAAATCAACTATCCTACTAAATCAACTAAATCAAAATGTTCTAAATCAACTAGCATACTAAATCAACTAAATCAGAATGTTCTAAATAAACTAAATCAACTAACCTACTAAATCAACTAGCCTACTAAATCAAAATGTAGCAGGGAGGAGGGGTTGCGGATGGAGGAGGGAGGAGGGAGAAGGAGGGGCGACTCGAGGAGAGAGAAGAGAGTACGACGGAGGAGGAAGATGGAGCAAGGAGGGGCCGGCCGGCGGTGAGTGGAGGGAGGACGGAGGAGGAAGGCAGAGCAAGGAGGGACGGCCATCGGAGACACTGGAGGGAGGACGGAGGAGGATGCCGGTACCGAGTCCAGCAAGGAGGAGGAGGTGACGGTGGCATAGATCAGAGGAGGGGCGATGGGGGAGGACTGGCGTGAGTGAGGGGGAGATCAAGTGAGTGTGGATCGGATAGATCTAGAGGAGGGGGGAGATGGAATGGCTTAGTAGTAGCGCGCTATAGCAAAAGGCGATATTGCTAAACGACCTAGCAGAAGCGCCTTTCATGAAGAACACGCTACTACTATGTATCAGCATGTTAAAATAGACATAAAAAATACATTGATCATCAATGACCTTTTTGTGTACAATCTGATTTGTCCATATAATTCCTCGCTAGATTAGGAACTGGTGAAGACTCATATTGCGGCCACAAATTCTACACATAGAGTTCAGTGAAGACCAAGTGCTTGTGAATGTTTGAGAAGTAACATATTTAAGGTGGTACAAACCCTTCACGGAGCGTTGTGGGACTAATTTTTTTAGTAAACTTAGCAGTAGCGGTTATTGTGCTAGTAAGATTCTGTGTATAGGCTTTTCCCTAGTAGTGCTAGTGCTTGAAATTCATTCCCATTTCTTGCATGGGACCTAAGAATGCACCCAAGGACACAAATTTCATTTTTCGACCAATTTATATGCAATGGAGCACGTGCATGTAGTTCAAATTTTAATTATGCACATAAATGCACTGAAAACTCAGTTAATGCATAAAAATGTCCAAACGAACCTCGAAAAATCACAAAAATTCACACAACACTCCCGTTGTTCTATGTTGACACGAGAAAAAATTTGAAGCAACAAGAGGCAATGGATATCATTTCGTCTGCAAAGGTGGGACATTCCCTACTAAAAACCATCATGCTTGTTGTGAGAAGCTCTGGTCTTTGAGAAGCATATATCCAAACCAGCCCCATATGGGACAAAATTTTACCACGGCATGGTGATGCCGCTCCATGATAGCATGCCAAGTTTCATGAATTTCAGACAAGTTTTGGATTTACTATAATTTAAAAAACAGACATCTCAAGGTTTTGCCGGCAATCAACGGTGCCCTGGTGTTTGAAATTCATTCCCATTTCTTGCATGGGACCTAAGCATGCACCCAAGGACACAAATATGAATTTTTGACCAATTTATATGCACTGGAGCATGTGCATGTAGTTCAAATTTGAATTATGCACAAAAATGCATTGAAAACTCGGTTAATGCATAAAAGTGTCCAAACAAACCCCGAAAAATCACAAAAATTCACACAACACTCTTGTTGTTCTATGTTGACACGATAAAAATTTGAAAGCAATAAGAGGCATTGGATATCGTTTCGTCCCCAAAGGTGGGACATTCCCTACCGAAAACCATCAAGCTTGTTGTGAGAAGCTCTAGTTTGTGAGAAGCATATTCCCAAATCTGCCCCAAATGGGACAAAATTTGTACCATGACAAGTTGATGCCGCTCCATGATAGCATGCCAAGTTTCATGAATTTCAGACGAGTTCTGGATTTCCTAGAATTTAGAAACCTCGCATCTCAATATTTTGTCGGCAATCAACGGCGCCCTGGTGTTTGAAATTCATTCCCATTTCTTTCATGGGACTATGCATGCACCCCAAGGACACAGATTTGATTTTTCGACCAATTTATATGCACTGGAGCATGTGCATGTAGTTCAAATTTTAATTATGCACATAAATGCATTGAAAACTCAGTTAATGCATAAAAATGTCCAAACGAACCTCGAAAAATCAAAAAAATTCACACAACACTCCTGTTGTTGTATGTTGACACGAGAAAAAATTTGAAAGCAATAAGAGACAATGTATATCGTTTCGTCCGTAAAGGTGGGACGATCCCTACCGAAAACCATCATGCGTGTTGTGAGAAGCTCCGGTTTGTGAGAAGCATATACCCAAACCTGCCCCATATAGGCACGGCATGTTGATGCCGCTCCATGATAGCATCCCAAGTTTCATGAATTTCAGACGAGTTTTGGATTTACTAGAATTTAAAAATCAGGCATCTCAATGTTTTGCCGGAAATCAACGGTGCCTTGGTGTTTTAAATTCATTCCCATTTCTAGCGTGGGACCTAAGCATGCACCCAAGGACACAAATTTGATTTTTCAACCAATGTATATGCACTGGTGCATGTGTATGTAGTTCAGATTTGAATTATGCACATAAATGCATTGAAAACTCAATTAATGCTTAAAAATGCCCAAACAAACCCCGAAAAATCACAAAAATTCACAGAACACTCCCGTTGTTCTATGTTGACACGAGAATTATTTCTGAAAGCAACAAGAGGCAATGGATATCGTTTCGTCTGCAAAGGTGCGACATTCCCTACCGAAAACCATCATGCTTGTTGTGAGAAGCTCCGATTTGTGAGAAGCATATACCCAAACCTGCCCCATATTGGACAAAATTTTTACCACGGCATGGTGATTCCGCTCCATGATAGCATGCCAAGTTTCATGAATTTAAGACGAGTTTTGGATTTACTATAATTTAAAAATCAGACATCTCAATGTTTTGCGGGCAATCAACGGTGCCCTGGTGTTTGAAATTCATTCCCATTTCTTGCATGGGACCTAAGCATGCACCCAAGGACACAAATTTGATTTTTAGACCAATTTATATGCACTGGAGCATGTGCATGTAGTTCAAATTTGAATTATGCACATAAATGCATTGAAAACATGGTTAATGCATAAAAATGTCCAAACGAACCCCAAAAATCACAAAAATTCACACAACACTCTTGTTGTTCTATGTTGACACAAGAAAAAATTTGAAAGCAATAAGAGGCATTGGATATCGTTTCATCCCCAAAGGTGGGACGTTCCCTATAGAAAACCATCAAGCTTGTTCTGAGAAGCTCCGGTTTGTGAGAAGCATATACCCAAACCTGCCCCAAATGGGACAAAATTTGTACCACGACAAGTTGATGTTGCTGCATGATAGCATGCCAAGTTTCATGAATTTTAGACGAGTTTCGGATTTACCAGAATTTAAAAACCTCGCACTCAATGTTTTGTCGGCAATCAACGGTGCCCTGGTGTTTGAAATTCATTCCCATTTCTTGCATGGGACCTATGCATGCACCCCAAGGACACAAATTTGATGTTTCGACCAATTTATATGCATTGGAGCATGTGCATGTACTTCAAATTTTAATTATGCACATAAATGCATTGAAAACTCAGTTAATGCATAAAAATGTCCAAACAAACCCCAAAAAATCACAAAAATTCACACAACACTCCTGTTGTTCTATGTTGACACGAGAAAAATTTGAAAGCAATAAGAGGCATTGGATATCGTTTCGTCCCCAAAGGTGGGACATTCCCTACCGAAAACCATCAAGCTTGTTGTGAGAAGCTCCAGTTTGTGAGAAGCATATTCCCAAATCTGCCCCAAATGGGACAAAATTTGTACCACGACAAGTTGATGCCGCTCCATGATAGCATGCCAAGTTTCATGAATTTCAGACGAGTTCTGGATTTCCTAGAATTTAGAAACCTCACATCTCAATATTTTGTCGGCAATCAACGGCGCCCTGGTGTTTGAAATTCATTCCCATTTCTTTCATGGGACTATGCATGCACCCCAAGGACACAGATTTGATTTTTCGACCAATTTATATGCACTGGAGCATGTGCATGTAGTTCAAATTTTAATTATGCACATAAATGCATTGAAAACTCAGTTAATGCATAAAAATGTCCAAACGAACCTCGAAAAATCAAAAAAATTCACACAACACTCCTGTTGTTGTATGTTGACACGAGAAAAAATTTGAAAGCAATAAGAGGCAATGTATATCGTTTCGTCCGTAAAGGAGGGACGATCCCTACCGAAAACCATCATGCGTGTTGTGAGAAGCTCCGGTTTGTGAGAAGCATATACCCAAAACTGCCCCATATAGGCACGGCATGTTGATGCCGCTCCATGATAGCATCCCAAGTTTCATGAATTTCAGACGAGTTTTGGATTTACTAGAATTTAAAAATCAGGCATCTCAATGTTTTGCCGGAAATCAACGGTGCCTTGGTGTTTTAAATTCATTCCCATTTCTAGCGTGGAACCTAAGCATGCACCCAAGGACACAAATTTGATTTTTCAACCAATGTATATGCACTGGTGCATGTGTATGTAGTTCAGATTTGAATTATGCACATAAATGCATTGAAAACTCAATTAATGCTTAAAAATGTCCAAACAAACCCCGAAAAATCACAAAAATTCATAGAACACTCCCATTGTTCTATGTTGACACGAGAATTATTTTTGAAAGCAACAAGAGGCAATGGATATCGTTTCGTCTGCAAAGGTGCGACATTCCCTACCGAAAACCATCATGCTTGTTGTGAGAAGCTCCGATTTGTGAGAAGCATATACCCAAACCTGCCCCATATGGGACAAAATTTTTACCACGGCATGGTGATTCCGCTCCATGATAGCATGCCAAGTTTCATGAATTTAAGACGAGTTTTGGATTTACTATAATTTAAAAATCAGACATCTCAATGTTTTGCGGGCAATCAACGGTGCCCTGGTGTTTGAAATTCATTACCATTTCTTGCATGGGACCTAAGCATGCACCCAAGGACACAAATTTGATTTTTAGACCAATTTATATGCACTGGAGCATGTGCATGTAGTTCAAATTTGAATTATGCACATAAATGCATTGAAAACACAGTTAATGCATAAATATGTCCAAACGAACCCCAAAAATCACAAAAATTCACACAACACTCCTGTTGTTCTATGTTGACACAAGAAAAAATTTGAAAGCAATAAGAGGCATTGGATATCGTTTCATCCCCAAAGGTGGGACATTCCCTACAGAAAACCATCAAGCTTGTTCTGAGAAGCTCCGGTTTGTTTGAAGCATATACCCAAACCTGCCCCAAATGGGACAAAATTTGTACCACAACAAGTTGATGTTGCTGCATGATAGCATGCCAAGTTTCATGAATTTTAGACGAGTTTTGGATTTACCAGAATTTAAAAACCCCGCACTCAATGTTTTGTCGGCAATCAACGGTGCCTTGGTGTTTGAAATTCATTCCCATTTCTTGCATGGGACCTATGCATGCACCCAAGGACACAAATTTGATGTTTCGACCAATTTATATGCATTGGAGCACGTGCATGTAGTTCAAATTTTAATTATGCAAATAAATGCATTGAAAACTCAGTTAATGCATAAAAATGTCCAAACGAACCTCGAAAACTCACAAAAATTCACACAATACTCTTGTTGTTCTATGTTGACACGAGAAAAAATTTGAAAGCAATAAGAGGCAATGGATATCGTTTCATTTGTAAAGGTGGGACGATCCCTACCGAAAACCATGATGCTTGTTGTGAGAAGCTCAGGTTTGTGAGAAGCATATACCCAAACCTGCCCCATATGGGACAAAAATTTTACCACGGCATGTTGATGCCGCTCCATGATAGCATCCCAAGTTTCATGAATTTCAGACGAGTTTTGGATTTACTAGAATTTAAAAATCAGGCATCTTAATGTTTTGCCGGCAATTAACGGTGCCCTCGTGTTTGAAATTTATTCCCATTTCTTGCATGGGACCTAAGCTTGCACCCAAGGACACATATTTGATTTTTTGACCAATTTATATGCACTGGAGCATGTGCATGTATTTCAAATTTGAATTATGCACATAAATGCATTGAAAACTCAGTTAATGCATAAAATTTTCAAACGAACCCCGAAAAGTCACAAAAAATTTGACACAACACTCCTGCTGTTCTATGTTGACACGAGAAAAAAATTGAAAGCAATAAGAGGCAATGTATATCGTTTCGTCCGCAAAGGTGGGACGTTCCCAACCAAAAACCATCATGCTTGTTGTGAGAAGCTCCGGTTTGTGAGAAGCATAATCCCAAACCTGCCCCAAATGGGACAAAATTTGTACCACGGCAAGGTGATGCCGCTCCATGATAGCATGCCAAGTTTCATGAATTTCAGACGAGTTTTGGATTTACTACAATTTAAAAACCTTGCATCTCAATGTTTTGCCGGCAATCAACGGTGCTCTCGTGTTTGATATTCATTTCCATTTCTTGCATGGGACCTAAGCATGCACCCAAGGACACAAATTTGATTTTTCGACCAATTTATATGCACTGGAGCATCTGCATGTACTTAAAATTTGAATTATGCACATAAATGCATTGAAAACTCAGTTAATGCTTAAAAATGTCCAAACAAACCCCGAAAAATCACAAAAATTCATAGAACACTCCCGTTGTTCTATGTTGACACGAGAATTATTTTTGAAAGCAACAAGAGGCAATGGATATCGTTTCGTCTGCAAAGGTGCGACATTCCCTACCGAAAACCATCATGCTTGTTGTGAGAAGCTCCGATTTGTGAGAAGCATATACCCAAACCTGCCCCATATGGGACAAAATTTTTACCACGACATGGTGATTCCGCTCCATGATAGCATGCCAAGTTTCATGAATTTAAGACGAGTTTTGGATTTACTATAATTTAAAAATCAGACATCTCAATGTTTTGCGGGCAATCAACGGTGCCCTGGTGTTTGAAATTCATTCCCATTTCTTGCATGGGACCTAAGCATGCACCCAAGGACACAAATTTGATTTTTAGACCAATTTATATGCACTGGAGCATGTGCATGTAGTTCAAATTTGAATTATGCACATAAATGCATTGAAAACACGGTTAATGCATAAAAATGTCCAAACGAACCCCAAAAATCACAAAAATTCACACAACACTCCTGTTGTTCTATGTTGACACAAGAAAAAATTTGAAAGCAATAAGAGGCATTGGATATCGTTTCATCCCCAAAGGTGGGACGTTCCCTACAGAAAACCATCAAGCTTGTTCTGAGAAGCTCCGGTTTGTGAGAAGCATATACCCAAACCTGCCCCAAATGGGACAAAATTTGTACCACGACAAGTTGATGTTGCTGCATGATAGCATGCCAAGTTTCATGAATTTTAGACGAGTTTTGGATTTACCAGAATTTAAAAACCTCGCACTCAATGTTTTGTCGGCAATCAACGGTGCCCTGGTGTTTGAAATTCATTCCCATTTCTTGCATGGGACCTATGCATGCACCCAAGGACACAAATTTGATGTTTCGACCAATTTATATGCATTGGAGCATGTGCATGTAGTTCAAATTTTAATTATGCAAATAAATGCATTGAAAACTCAGTTAATGCATAAAAATGTCCAAACGAACCTCGAAAAATCACAAAAATTCAAACAATACTCTTGTTGTTCTATGTTGACACGAGAAAAAATTTGAAAGCAATAAGAGGCAATGGATATCGTTTTGTTTGTAAAGGTGGGACGATCCCTACCGAAAACCATGATGCTTGTTGTGAGAAGCTCAGGTTTGTGAGAAGCATATACCCAAACCTGCCCCATATGGGACAAAAATTTTACCACGGCATGTTGATGCCACTCCATGATAGCATCCCAAGTTTCATGAATTTCAGACGAGTTTTGGATTTACTAGAATTTAAAAATCAGGCATCTTAATGTTTTGCCGGCAATTAACGGTGCCCTCGTGTTTGAAATTTATTCCCATTTCTTGCATGGGACCTAAGCTTGCACCCAAGGACACATATTTGATTTTTTGACCAATTTATATGCACTGGAGCATGTGCATGTATTTCAAATTTGAATTATGCACATAAATGCATTGAAAACTCAGTTAATACATCAAATTTTCAAACGAACCCCGAAAAGTCACAAAAAATTTGACACAACACTCCTGCTGTTCTATGTTGACACGAGAAAAAAATTGAAAGCAATAAGAGGCAATGGATATCGTTTCGTCCGCAAAGGCGGGACGTTCCCAACCAAAAACCATCATGCTTGTTGTGAGAAGCTCCGGTTTGTGAGAAGCATATTCCCAAACCTGCCCCAAATGGGACAAAATTTGTACCACGGCAAGTTGATGCCGCTCCATGATAGCATGCCAAGTTTCATGAATTTCAGACGAGTTTTGGATTTACTACAATTTAAAAACCTCGCATCTCAATGTTTTGCCGGCAATCAACGGTGCTCTCGTGTTTGATATTCATTCCCATTTCTTGCATGGGACCTAAGCATGCACCCAAGGACACAAATTTGATTTTTTGACCAATTTATATGCACTGGAGCATCTGCATGTACTTAAAATTTGAATTATGCACATAAATGCATTGAAAACTCAGTTAATGCTTAAAAATGTCCAAACGAACCCCGAAAAATCACAAAAATTCACACAACACTCCTATTGTTCTATGTTGACACGAGAAAAAAATTCAAAGCAATAAGAGGCAATGGATATTGTTTCGTCCCCAAAGGTGGGACGTTCCCTACCGAAAACCATCATGCTTGTTGTGAGAAGCTCTGGTTTGTGAGAAGCATATACCCAAACCTGCCCGAAATGGGAAAAAATTTGTACCACGGCAAGTTGATGCCGCTTCATGATAGCATCCCAAGTTTCATGAATTTCAGACGAGTTTTGGATTTACTAGAATTTAAAAACCGCACATCTCAATGTTTTGCCGGCAATTAACAGTGCCCTCGTGTTATAAATTCATTCCCATTTCTTGCATGGGACCTAAGCATGCACCCAAGGACACAAATTTGATTTTTGGACCAATTTATATGCACTGGAGCATGTGCATGTAGTTCAATTTTGAATTATGCACATAAATGCATTGAAAACACGGTTAATGCATAAAAATGTCCAAACGAACCCCGAAAAGTCACAAAAATTAACACAACACTCCTATTGTTCTATCTTGACACGAGAAAAGATTTGAAAGCAATAAAAGGCAATGGATATCGTTTTGTCCGCAAAGGTGGGACGTTCCCTACCGAAAACGATCATGCTTGTTGTGAGAAGCTCCGGTTTGTGAGAAGCATATACCCAAACCTGCCCCATATGCGACTAAAATTTTACCACAGCATGTTGATGCCGCTCCATGATAGCATGCCAAGTTTCATGAATTTCAGACGAGTTTTGGATTTACTATAATTTAAAAATCAGACATCTCAATGTTTTGTCGGCAATCAACGGTGCCCTGGTGTTTGAAATTCATTTCCATTTCTTGCATGGGAGCTCAGCATGAACCCAAGGATACAAATTCGAATTTTCGACCAATTTATATGCACTGGAGCATGTGCATGTAGTTCAAATTTGAAATATGCACATAAATACATTGAAAACTCAGTTAATGCATAAAAATGTCCAAATGAACCCTGAAAAATCACAAAAATTCACACAACACTCTTGTTGCTCTATGTTGACACGAGAATTTTATTTGAAAGCAATAAGAGGCAATGGATATCGTTTCGTCCCCAAAGGTGGGACGTTCCCTATCAAAAACCACCATGCTTGTTGTGAGAAGATCTAGTTTGTGAGAAGCATGTACCCAAACCTGCCCCAAATGGGACAAAATTTGTACCATGGCAAGTTGATGCCGCTCCATGATAGCATCCTAAGTTTCATGAATTTCAGACGAGTTTTGGATTTACTAGAATTTAAAAACCTCGCATCTCAATGTTTTGCCGGCAATTAACGGTGCCCTTGTGTTTGAAATTCATTCCCATTTCTTGCATGGGACCTAAGCATACACCCAAGGACACAAATTTGATTTTTCGACCAATTTATATGCACTGGAGCATGTGCATGTAGTTCAAATTTTAATTATGCACATAAATGCATTGAAAACTCAGTTAATGCATAAAACTGTCCAAACGAACCCCGAAAAGTCACAAAAATTCACACAACACTCCTGTTGTTCTATGTTGACACGAGAAAAAAAATTGAAAGTAATAAGAGGTAATGGATATGGTTTCGTCCGCAAAGGTGGGACGTTCCCTACCAAAAACTATCATGCTTGTTGTGAGAAGCTCCGGTTTGTGAGAAGCATATACCCAAACCTTCCCCAAATGGGAATAAATTTGTACCACGGCAAGTTGATGCCGCTCCATGATAGCATGCCAAGTTTCATGAATTTCAGATGAGTTTTGGATTTACTAGAATTTAAAAACCTCGCATCTCAATGTTTTGCCGGCAATCAACGGTGCCCTCGTGTTTGAAATTCATTCCCATTTCTTGCATGGGACCTAAGCATGCACCCAAGGACACAAATTTGATTTTTCGACCAATTTATATGCACTGGAGCATGTGCATGTAGTTCCAATTTGAATTATGCACATAAATGCATTGAAAACTCAGTTAATGCTTAAAACTATCCAAACGAACCCCGAAAAATCACAAAAATTCACACAACACTCCTGTTGTTCTATGTTGACACGAGAAAAAAAATTGAAAGCAATAAGAGGCAATGGATATCATTTCATCCCCAAAGGTGGGACGTTCCCTACCGAAAACCATCATGCTTGTTGTGAGAAGCTCTGGTTTGTGAGAAGCATATACCCAAACCTTCCCCAAATGGGACAAAATTTGTACCATGACAAGTTGATGCCGCTTCATGATAGCATCCGAAGTTTCATGAATTTCAAATGAGTTTTGGATTTACTAGAATTTAAAGACCTCGCATCTCAATGTTTTGCCGGCAATTAACAGTGCCCTCGTGTTTGAAATTCATTCCCATTTCTTGCATGGGACCTAAGCATGCACCCAAGGACACAAATCTGATTTTTGGACCATTTTATATGCACTGGAGCATGTGCATGTAGTTCAAATTTGAATTATGCACATAAATACATTGAAAACTCAGTTAATGCATAAAACTGTCCAAACGAACCCCGAAAAGTCACAAAAATTCACACAACACTCCTTTTGTTCTATGTTGACACGAGAAAAGATTTGAAAGCAATTAGAGGCAATGGATATTGTTTCGTCTGCAAAGGTGGGATGTTCCCTACCGAAAACCATCATGCTTGTTGTGAGAAGCTCCGGTTTGTGAGAAGCATATACCCAAACCTGCCCCATATGTGACTAAAATTTTACCACAGCATGTTGATGTCGCTCAATGATAGCATGCCAAGTTTCATGAATTTCAAACAAGTTTTGGATTTACTATAATTTAAATATCAAGCATCTCAATGTTTTGTCGGCAATCAACGGTGCCCTGGTGTTTGAAATTAATTTCCATTTCTTGCATGGGAGCTAAGCATGAACCCAAGGACAAAAGTTTGAATTTTCGACCAATTTATATGCACTGGAGCATGTGCATGTAGTTCAAATTTGAAATATGCACATAAATGCATTGAAAACTCAGTTAATGCTTAAAAATGTCCAAACAAACCCCAAAAAATCACAAACATTCACACAATATTCCTGTTGTTCTATGTTGACACGAGAAATTTCTTTGAAAGCAATAAGAGGCAATGGATATCAAGTCGTCCCCAAAGGTGCGACGTTCCCAACCGAAAACCATCATGCTTGTTGTTAGAAGCTCCGGTTTGTGAGAAGCATATACCCAAAGCTGCCCCAAATGGGACAAAACATTTATCACGGCATGTTGATGCCGCTGCATGATAGCATGCCAAGTTTCATGAATTTCATACGACTTTTTGATTTACTAGAATTTAAAAATTAGGCATCTCAATGTTTTGTCGGCAATCAACGATGCCCTGGTGTTTGAAATTCATTCCCATTTCTTGCATGGGACCTAAGGATGCACCCAAGGACACAAATTTGATTTTTCGACCAATTTATATGCACTGGAGCATGTGCATGTAGTTTAAATTCTAATTATGCACATAAATGCATTGAAAACTCAGTTAATCCATAAAAATGTCCAAACGAATCCTGAAAAATCACAAAAATTCACACAACACTCCTGTTGTTCTATGTTGACACGAGAAAAAAATTTGAAAGCAATAAGATTCACTAGATATCGTTTCGTCCCCAAAGGTGGGACGTTCCACCTTTACGGACGAAATGATACCCATTGCCAGCTATCTTCTCCGGCGCAAAAGCGGGTCATGAGTGCGGTAAGGGCTGCCACGGACTTCGGCTTTTCTTGGCCGAGGTGTCAGGCGAGTCACTCATCTCTGACTCTGTGTTTGAAGGCCGCGAGGGCTTCGGTGTCCGGACAATCCACAATTTGATACTTTTCAATCAAGAACCTAGTTCAAAGTTTCCGGGCTGATTCTCCGGGCTGCTGGACTATGTGACTAAGGTCGTCGGAGTCTGGAGGCAGAACATAGTTACCTTGGAAGTTGTCTCTAAAGGCGCCCTCCAAGTCTTCCCAGCTTCCAATAGAGTTTTCTTGGAAGCTGTACAGCCAATGCTGTGCTAGCCCCTTGAATTTTTAGGGGCATGTACTTGTGGCGTGGAGGTCTTCACCGCGGGCCATGTGAATATGGAGAAGAAAGTCTTCGATCCATACCACGGGATCCGTTGTACCATTAGATGATTCGATGTTTACGGGTTTAAATCCTTCGGGGAATTGGTGCTCCATAACCTCATCGATGACTCATAAGGGATGAGCGGCGCCTCTATATCGAGCGATGTCGTGCCATAGTTCGGATGAAGGCCGGATGCGGTTCTCATCTCGAGTGAGGTTGTTCCTGTCACGCCAGGCATGATGGCCATGCTCTCGTGTCGGAGCATGCGCCCATGACCCATATGTTGATCTTGTCTGACCGGCTCTACTGTCCAGGTCCTTGCGTAGGTCATAGGTATAGCCGGGGGCCTCTGCCTCCCTTCCTCGATGGCGGGCTGGTACGGGCAGGTGTTCAGCGTGGGTAGCCAGTCTGTCACGTCTGCGTGGTGGTGTTCATTAGCAATTTAACGCTTTGACAGAATTGTCTCAAGGGCCTCATCATAAAATTGAGGTAGTAGCTTATGCTTCGGGTAACTCTTGGTTGGGCGTTCGAGGCCATATTCCTTGGCTGCCAAGACATTAGTCCGTATGCCATTGAGGCTTCTCGCGGTGGCGATTAGCCTGCGCTTAAAGCACTCTTGCTCGAGGGGCTCCTCTGGCATGATAAAGTCTTTGTCGCCTTGGAGATCGATAGGTAGTTACTATCCTTCGAGTCCTCATTCCCGATTGGATCATCGGGGTTAACTTGCCCGTCCTCCAAATCATCCTATTAGGATGTTGGCTCGATAGGAATTTCGGGGTCTTTGGTGTTCTCCGGAGTGTTATTATCTTTGGTGTCGGTATTGCTGTCTTTTTCGTGACGCGATTTTGAGTGGCACCGCTGTCATCGATGCTTTGGAGGTTCTTCGGCAGGCTTGTCCTCTACCGGATCCTTCTTGCCATCGTCATTACCTTCTTTGGGTGTCCCCACTTATGGCGGACCTCGAGAGTTCAGATTCAGAGTCCGAGGGAGAGTCCGGCGCTTTAGTGACAAGGGGGGTTCGATTCGTGTTTTGGTTTGCTGATGACGCTGTCCCCACCGAATCTCCGATAGCGAGCTCCATAACTGCAGAGAGTTTGGCATGCTCTAAGTTCCCGTCTTTGGACCCGGTGGTCCACTCTGGATCTAAGGCCGGAGCGGCGGTCGTAGTCGCAAATCCTTCGAAGATCAAGTCTCCTCGTATATTACCGACATAGTTTAGGTTCCCAAAACTGATCTGGTGACCAGGGGTGTAGCTATCGATCTGCTCGAGGTGGCCAATCGAGTTGGCATGCAGTGCGAAGCCACCGAATATGAAGATTTGGCCGGGGAGGAATGTCTCCTCCAAAACAACATCATTGTAGATGATCGAACGAGCCATCGAACCTTCTGTCGACAACACAGAGGAACTCTCAAAGAAAGCACCAATGTACGTGTCAAAACCGGCCGATATCGGGTAGGGGTCCTGAACTATGCGCCTGAGGATCGAAGGTAACAGGAGGAGGGGGACACGATGTTTACCCAGGTTCGGGACCTCTTAATGGAGGTAATACCCTACTTCCTGCTTGATTGACTATGATGGATATATGGATTACAAGAGTCGATCTATCTCAAGATCGTAATAACTAAACCCTAGATGTCTAGCATGTATGAATTCTGATTGCCTCTACTGACTAACCCTCCAGTTTATATAGACACTAGACGGGACTAGGGTTATACAGAGTCAGTTTACAGAGAAAGGGATCTTCATATCCAAATGCTAAGCTTCCCATCCACGCAAAGGAGAGTACCATCCGGATACAGGGGGAAGCCTTCCATCTTGTATATTTACGGCCCACCAGTCCGACCCATATCACATAGCCCGGATGCCCGGGGACCCCCTAATCCAGGACTCCCTCAGTCATAATAAACGGAATGGTGGAAAGTTGCATGGCAATATATCTCGGAATGGCTATGGAAATGCCATAATAGGTAGGTACGGTGGCTGTTTTGAGGAAGGTATATGGTACCGGCGAAAGTTGCGCGGTACTAGAGAGGCTAGCAATGGTGGAAGGGTGAGAGTGTGTATAATCCATGGACTCAACATTAGTCATAAAGGACTCATGTACTTATTGCAAAAATCTATTAGTCATCGAAACGAAGTACTACGCACATGCTCCTATGGGGATAGATTGGTAGGAAAAGACCATCGCTCGTCCCCGACCACCACTCATACGGAAGACAATCGATAAATAAATCTTGCTCCAACTTTCTTACATAACGGTTCACCATACGTGCATGCTACGAGAATCACAAACGTCAACACAAGTATTTATACAATCCGCAATTACTCACTAGCATGACTCTAATATCACTATCCTCATATCTAAAAACAATCATAAGGAATAGAACTGCTCATAGTATTCAATGCACTTTACATGAAAGTTTTTATTATATCCCTCTTGGATGCCTATCATATTAGGACTAAATTCATAACCAAAGAAAATTACCATGATGTTTAAAGACTCTCAAAATGGTATAAGTGAAGCATGAGAGTTCAACAATTTTTTCAAAATAAAACTACCGCCGTGCTCGAAAAAGATATAATTAAAGCACTAGAGCAAACGAAACAACTACTCCAAAAGATATAAGTGAAGATCAATGAGTAGTCGAATAATTATGTACGATGTGAAGACTCTCTAACATTTAAGAATTTCATATCTTGGGATATTATTCAAACAGCAAGCAAAACAAAATAAAATAAAATGACGCTCCAAGCAAAACACATATCATGTGGTGAATAAAAATATAGCTCCAAGTAAGGTTACCGATGAACGAAGACGAAAGAGAGGATGCCTTCTGGGGCATCCCCAAGCTTAGGCTCTTGGTTGTCCTTCAATATTACCTTGGGATGCCTTGGGCATCCCCAAGCTTAGGCTCTTGCCACTCTTTATTCTGTAGTCCATCAAAACTTTACCCAAAACTTGAAAACTTTACAACACAAAACTCAACAGAAAACTCATAAGCTCTGTTAGTATTATAAAACAAATCATTCATTTTCTTACTGTCAAGACAAGATTCGTATTTTTTTCTCACATGATACCTATCGTACCCTATCATTTCTACAATTTATATTAAGCAATATAGGCCATAGAAACTAGAAAACAAGCAAAATATGCATCGAAAACAAAATCTGTCAAAAACAGAACAGTCTGTAAAGATCTGAATTGAAATCATACTTTTGCATTTCCAAAAATTCTGAAAAATTAGGAAAATCGAGACAATTTGTATATCAATATTGTGTAAAATTTCAGATCTAAATCGCGTTCCTGTGAATTTTCCAAATTCCTGGACTGGGAGCAAAAGTTTCAGTTTTTGCACAGAATCAAGTTAGCTGTCATCCACACTATCCCAAAGGCTTTACTTGGTAATTTATTGAAACAAAAGCTAAATAATGATTATTATAGTAGCTTAATCATGTTAACATGCAAAAACAGTTGGGGTAAATATTGGGTTGTCTCCCAACAAGCGTTTTTAATGCCTTTTTAGCTAGGCATGATGATTTCAATGATGCTTCTCTCTCAAACAACCCTGGGAGATGGTCTCTCTCAAACAACCCTGCAACCAAATAGCAAAGAGTATCTTGTGTCGCCAACACACATAATACAATGGTAAATTGTATAGGTGCGCTAGTTCAGCGAAGAGATGGTGATGCAAGTGCAATATGGACGGTAGATATAGGTTTTTGTAATCTGAAAATACAAAAACAGCAAGGTAGCAAATAGTAAAAGTGAGCAAAAATGGTATTGCAATGCTTAGGAACAAGGCCTAGGGTTCATACTTTCACTAGTGCAAGTTCTCTCAACAAGGATAACATAATTAGATCATATAATAATCCCTCAACGTGCAACAAAGAGTCACTCCATAGTCACTAATAGCGGAGAACAAAGGAAGAGATTATTGTAGGGTACGAAACCACCTCAAAGTTATTCTTTCTGATTGATCTATTGGGCTATTCCTATAAGTGTCACAAACAGCCCTAGAGTTCGTACTAAAATAACACCTTAAGACACACATCAACCAAAACCCTAATGTCACCTAGATACTCCAATGTCACCACAAGTATCCACGGGTTTGATTATACAATATGCATCACACAATCTCAGATTTATCTATTCAAACCAACACAAAGAACTTCAAAGAGTGCCCCAAAGCTTCTACCAGAGAGTCAAGACGAAAACGTGTGCCAACCCCTATGCATAAGTTCACAAGGTCACAGAACTTGCAAGTTGATCACCAAAACATACATCAAGTGGATCACGTGAATATCCCATTGTCACCACATGTAAGCACATGCAAGACATACATCAAGTGTTCTCAAATCCTTAACTCAATCTGATAAGATAACTTCAAAGGGAAAACTCAATCCATTACAAGAAGGTAGAGGGGGGACCCCGTAAGATCCAACTATAGTAGCAAAGCTCGCGGTACATCAAGATCGTGCCAAATCGAGAGACGAGAGAGAGAGAGAGAGAGAGAGAGAGAGAGAGAGATCAAACACATAGCTACTGGTACATACCCTCAGCCCCGAGGGTGAACTACTCCCTCCTCATCATGGAGAGCGCCGGGATGAAGAGGATGACCACCGGTGATGGTTTCCCCCTCCGGCAGGGTGCCAGAATGGGCCCCGATTGGTTTTTCATGGCTACAGAGGCTTGCAATGGTGGAACTCCCTATCTAGGTTTATTTCTGTGGGTTTCTATATTTCTAGGAATTTCTGGCATTGAGAACAAGTCAGGGGGGGTCCATGAGGAGCCCACAAGACCGGAGGGTGCTCCTAGGGGGGTCGGGGTGCCCTCCACCCTTGTGGAGGCCTCGTGGCACTTTTGGCCCAACGTTTTTGCTTTGGGGGCTTATTCTGGTCCATAAAAGATCACCGTAAATTTTCAACTCATTTGGACTCTGTTTGATATTCCTTTCGTGCGAAACTCAAAAACAAGGAAAAACAGAAACTGGCACTGGGGTCTAGGTTAATAGGTTAGTCCCAAAAATCATATAAAATAGCATATAAAACATCCAAGATGGATAATATAATAGCATGGAACAATCAAAAATTATAGATACATTGGAGACGTATCAGTTTGTCCCTACAGCATCCTAAACCCAAGTGGCTGAGCTCTGTCTTGCGGGCTAGCTCCCGTGCACATTGCGTGCCATGGTCCTTGGTGTCTTGCTCTCGCATAAGCTAATTTATACGTGTACAACATATCTATAATTTTTGATTGTTCCATGCTATTATATTATCTGTTTTGGATGTTTTATATGCATTAATATGCTATTTCATATTATTTTTGGGACTAACCTATTAACCTAGAGCCCGGTGCTAGTTTCTGTTTTTTCCTTGTTTTTTAGCTTCGTGGAAAAGGAATACCAAACGGAGTCCGAACGGAGTAAAACCTTTGCAATGATTTTTTCTTGGACCAGAAGACACCCAGGAGACTTAGATATGAATTCGGAGGAGCCACGAGGCGGCCACAAGGGTGGAGGGCGCGCCGAGGGGGTTAGGTCATGCACCCCCACCTTGTGGGCCCCTCGTGACTCCCCTGACCTTATTCTTTCGCCTATATATTCACATATATTCCCAAACCACCAGAAGCATCCACGAAAACACTTTTCCTCTGTCGCAACCTTCTGCCCCGTGAGATCCCATCTAGGGGTCTTTTCCGGCACCTTGCCGGAGGGGGATTCGATCATGGAGGGCTTCTACATGAACTCTATTGCCGTTCCGATGAAGCGTGAGTAGTTTACCACAGGCCTACGGGTCCATAGCTAGTAGCTAGATGGATTCTTCTCTCTCGTTGATTTTCAACACCATGTTGTCCTCGATGTTCTTGGAGATCTATCTGATGTAATATTCTTTTGCGGTGTGTTTGTCGAGATCTGATGAATTGTGGATTTATGATCAGCTTCTCTATGAATATTATTTGAATCTTCTCTGGATTCTTATATGCATCATTTGATATCTTCATAATTCTCTTTGACTTATCGATTTGGTTTGGCAAAATAGAACAGTTTTTCTTGCAATGGGAGAAGTGCTTAGCTTTGGGTTCAATCTTGTGGTGTCCTTTCCCAGTGATAGTAGGGGCAACAAGGCACATATTGTATTGTTGCCATCGAGGATAAAGAGATAGGGTTTTCATCATATTGCTTGAGTTAATTCCGCTACATCATGTCATCTTACTTAATGTGTTACTCTATTCTTCATGAACTTCATAATCTACACGCAGGGAGGAGTCGGTCGATGTGTGGAGTAATAGTAGTAGATGCAGAATCGTTTCGGTCTACTTGACACTGGCATGATGCCTATATTTCATAATCATTACCTTAGATATCTTCATAACTTTGCGCTTTTCTATCAATTCCTCGACAGTAATTTGTTCACCCGTCATATTATTTGCTATCATGAGAGAAGCCTCTTGTGAAACCTATGGCCCCTGGGTCTATTTTCTATCATATAAGTTTCCCATCTACTATTTTCCATCATATTAGTTTCCGATCTACTATTTTGCAATCTTTTACTTTCTGATCTATAAACCAAAAATACCAAAAATAATTACTTCATTGTTTGTTTAGTTTCATCTATCTCTATCACATCTCACTTTTGCCAGTAACCGTGAAGGGATTGACAACCCCTTTATCGCGTTGGTGCAAGTTGTTTGATTGTTTGTGTAGTTATTAGGTGATTTGTGCGTTGTATCCTACTGGATTGATACCTTGGTTCTCTAACTGAGGGAAATACTTATCTCTACTTTGCTGCATCACCCTTTCCTCTTCAAGAAAGAAACCAATGCAAGCTCAAGAAGTAGCAGGAAGAATTTCTGGCACCGTTCCCGGGGAGATCTACGCCAAGTCAAGACATACCAAGTACCCATCATAAATTCTCATCTCTTGCATTACATTATTCGCCATTCACCTCTCGTTTTCCACTCCCGCACTTCGAAAATGATTTTCGAAAAGATTTGCCTTTTTATTTTCCTTCTTTCCGTATGTCTTTTTGTTTGTGTTTCCATGTGCCTTCTCTTTGCTTTCATCTTTGCTTGCTAAAAATCTATTGATATGGATGCACTTAAAGTTTTCTACTTGGATGATCTTCGATCCATATGTGCTCGTGCTGAAACCCCAACTAGTTTAGTTGAGGGCAAATCTTTAGATGAGCATGCTCATTTTGTGCATCACCGTTTGTCTGAAAAAGGGTGACTCTTATGGAATCAAATAAATTTTTTGCTATGTTATGCTTGGAATCTTTGTGAACTTTGTGATTTTACTTGTTGCTCTAAGAACCCTAAAAAAACACCTTCCCTACCTATGTGAATTTAATGACAATGAAATCTAATCTTCTTACGAAAAGGGCATTTATAGTTACTATGATATCAAAAAAATTGAAGAATTTGTTGCTTTTAACGGTGCTTATGAAGTTGCTTCTTTGATTGAAAAGTATGATATTACTCTCTACAAATCTAATTTTTTTGACATAACTAAATATTGCTATGAAAACTATGCTCATAATGCCGATGTCAAAGAATTTATTGATAGAATGGTCGTTGCTTTGGAAGACAATAATGATATGCATGAATCTATAGATAATTAAGATTCCGACAATTTGATTGAAATATCCCTTGATGAACATGATGCTTGCTATTCTTATGGCCATGATGCCAATATTTATGGCAACGAATTTTCTATAGTTCCTTATGTTAAACATGAGATCGTTACTATTGCACCCATACTTGATAGTTCCATGAATAAAAAGCATGATTGCAATGATGTTATTATAGATTTTATTAATGTCAATTATGCCAATAATGTGCAAAACCCCAAGCTTGGGGATGCTAGTTTTGCTATGTCCGCTACTTATTGCAATGATCATGATGGGGTGATAATGCTTCTTATGATCTTGAGAATTTGTTTTAAGCCTCATGACGAATATGTTTGTTGTAATATTGAAAGTGGGTGTCGGTGTACTAGAATAGGGGTACCCTAGTATCCCGAACTTGTGCACGGGCAGTCGCAGCACCCCGCGGCAAGGCTTGCCGGGCGACCGCCAAGGTCCTCCGTGGTTCCTTTGGAGCCATTCAAGAACAAAGTATTCAAGTCAAGAAAACAAGGCCCCGGCAAGAGGAGCTTGCCGGGAAGGCCAACCAAGACATCTCAAGGAACTTGCCACGACGCGCCACGCGTCCCGGCAAGGCCCGGTGAGCGACAAGCTTCCGGACGCGACAAGACAACGACCGCGGCAAAGCGCTTGCCGCGGCAGGCGGCCACTCTGCACCCACGCTCCAGCGCATCCACCAACGTGTCGCCCCGAGGGCTTTTTCAGGCGCGCGTGGCGGGAGGCTGTGCAGCCAGCGGTGCGCGGTGGCATGCGACGCTGACAAGATTGCCATCATGGCAAGCGATGGCGCACCTGACGGTCCCTTTCTGCACTGTTTGGGCGACACAGACGGGCATTTAATGCCTTTGTCCCCTGCCATCAGGGTTAGGTAGGATGCACTGTGCAGGTAGTTGCACCTACCTCTTTCCTTTTCCATTTTTGCCCTTATCTACGTTGCCACCTGTCGGTGACCCCTTGAGCATATAAAAGGAGGCCCATGCGCAACGTAGAGGGGGGTTCGAAACCAGAAAACACTCACGCTCGGTCTCGTTAGCATCTAGTGTGTACTGCAGCACTTTGTGCTCCCGAGCAAGAACACAATACAATCCGACAAGCAGCAGTAGGAGTATTATCTCTCCGGAGAGCTCCGAAGCTGGGTAAAACTGCTCGTGTGCTTTGCCTCGATCTGCTCTTCGTGCGATCTCTGCCCCCGCCAAACCGAAAGGGGCTCGGTCCGCCGGTCCCATAGGTGTTCGTGGATCACCAGTTTTCCCACGACATCTTTGGCGCGCCAGGTAGGGGGCGTCGAGTTTGTGTGAACCTGATCCGGCGTTCACACGAGCTAGATCTTCATCTTCATCATCGACATGCCACCGAAGAAGAAGACTTCGGCGGCAGCTGCCCCGTCCACGTCGATCCCACCGCCACTGGAGAAAACGGGTGGTGGGGTAGACGCCGGCGGAGGGACAGACATCGTCGAGGGAGCTCACGACGCTGCCAGGTCCAAGGGCAAGGCTGCGCAAACCTCGGCGTCCGTAGACGTTCCGCGCCCATCTCAGGAGGCGCAGGACCGACAGCGTCATGGTATTCGTAGTACCATACGTTTGTTGGACCAAGATCAAGCTGGTGGATCCCGGGGCGCTCAAGACCAGCATGCACGCCAACGTGCCGGCACGAGCGAGACACGGTCGCCCGGACGGGATACTGCTCCTTCTAACATAGTTAGAAGTCCGAGCACATCCCGCTCCTTGCGCCGTCCGCCACTACCGCCCACCACTCCAGCAGAAGCTCTGGCGCGAGCTCAACTGCTCCTGGATTACCCTCCGACATTGGACAAGATCAACGAATGGAGGGCCACCATTCAGAGTCTCATCGGCTACGCCAACGGCGACACTCCGCGGCAACCAAGTGCATCGTTGCCACGGCGGGATGTCCAGGCACGAGCCGGTGGCGATGAAACCGATGGGGGTGCAACCACCATGCACTCTCCACCCCGAAGGCCAAGATCGCCGACTCGTCGGATCCATCTTGACAGCGACTCCACTGCATCATCAGATCCACGAGCTCGTCGTGATCAGCACCAAGTTCTTCACGATCGACAACAAGAAGACGCTCGAACTCGCATCGAGCGCCAAAGAGAAGCGTGGCGTCAATCTGACCAGCATGCTGGGCCCTCTGTCGATATGCATGCGCCAGGGGAACCGGGCGACTTGCCGTACGCGGTAGGTTGCCCTGCGTTCACTCGTGAGCTGTGGCAAGTCCAGTGGCCCAGCAAGAAAAACTTCAAGCCAGATGTACCAGAGAAGTACGACGGCAAGACACATCCGTCGGAGTTCCTCAGCATCTACACCATCGCGGTGCAAGCTGCTGGGGGGCGGGACGACAAGATCCTTGCCAACTACTTCCCGCTGGTACTCAAGCCCAACGTCAGATCCTGGCTCATGCACTTGCCAGACAACTCCATATCTTCTTGGGCAGATCTGTGCCATCAGTTTGTCGGCGCCTTTACAGGCGGCCACAAGCCTCATGGCCAAGAGAGTGACCTTCATTTGCTTGCCCAGAAGGACGGAGAGTCCCAACGCAAGTATATTCAAAGATTCAGCCGTGTACAGCACAACATCCTAGATGTCCACCCTGCCGCGGTGATCGGCGCGTTCCATCAGAACGTGCGAAACCGCAGGATGCGGGAGGAGATGGCGATGTGCAAGATTAGAGACGTCAGTGAGCTGTATGCCCTGGCCGACAAGTGTGCACGTGCTGAGGAAGGGAGGAAACTCCCCGGAGAGAACGCAGGAGCAGGAGGATCTGACAGTGAGGATGCCGCCCCGGTAAGGAAAAACCGGCGGCGGAATAACAGGAAGAAGAAAGGCAAAGATGTGTTAGTTGTCGAGCAGTCCGGCAACGGAGGTGGTGCCAAGACAGCCAAAGCTAGTAGCACCGGCAAGGCTGTGGCGGTCGCCGACAAGCAGGACGGCAACAACAAGCAGTATTGCAAGATCCACCGCACCAAGGGCCATGATCTCCAGAGCTGCAAGAAGGTCGAGCAGCTTGTTGAGTAGCAGAAGGCTGAATACGAGCGGCGCGACAAGGAGAAGGCCCAGGAAGGTGCTGGAGGAGCTGGCAAGAAACGTCCCGGCCAGGGAGGACGCCGCGGCAAGGCCAAGCAGCGGCAAGGAGATAGACCTCCCCGCGGCCGCGACAAGGATGAAGATGACGAAGATGATGAAGATATGGATGATGACGAGACCGATGAGCAGGAGTTCCAGAAAGCCACTAAGGTCCTGTGCGTTGACGGTGGTGCTTCTCTGCATACTTCACACCGCCAGCTCAAGCAGTGGGTGCGAGAAGTCAATGCTGCAGAACCACCCGTCGAGTCACGCAGGCCTCTGAAATGGTCCAGCACGCCTGTCATCTTTGATATTGAGGACCACCCTGATCGCATAACTGCGGTCGGGTGCTTGCCGATGTTGGTTTCCCCAACTATCCGCAACCTCAAGGTCACCAAGATGCTAGTTGACGGCGGGGCCGGCTTGAACCTGATCTCCTCCGCGGTGCTCCAGAAACTCCAGATCCCTGACAGTGAGCTCGAAGAAACCGGTACATTCCAAGGAATCAATCCGGGAAGGAGCAAGCCGAAGGGAAAGATCACGTTGCCGGTAACATTTGGCAGCGAGTATTGACTTCAGGACTGAGAGGGTCACTTTTGACGTTGCTGATTTTCCATTGCCTTACAATGGGATACTCGGCCATCCAGCACTTGCCAAGTTCATGGCAGCCTCTCACTATGCCTACAACGTGCTGAAGATGCTAGGCCCGATAAGTGTCATTTCTGTCCCTGGCGACAAGAAAGATGCTCTTATCTGTGCCGACAAGATTTACAGGGAAGCAGCAGCCGCAACAGATAGCAAGCCACTTGTCGCTGAAGCTCCCGGGGGGAAGAAGAAGACCAAGTCCGGCAAGAGCTTTGATGCCCACTCCGGCAAGCGCACCTCTTCGGAGTGCTGCGCTACCATCGAGGACGCACCATCGAGCTCCACCGGCAAGTGTAAGAAAGCAATGGCAGCTCCACCTGAGACCAAGAAGGTGTCCGCCAAGGAGGACGGCACTGGTGGTACCTTCACCATCAGTGCCACGCTCGACCCTAAATAGGAAAGCGCGCTCGTTGCTTTCCTGCGGGCGAATGTCGACGTGTTCGCATGGCAACCGTCTGACATCCCCGGTGTTCCCAGGGAAGTAATCGAGCACCACCTTGCCGTCTGTCCTCATGCGCGGCCCGTCAAGCAGAAAGTCAGGAAGCAAGCAGTGGAGCGCCAAGAATTCATAACAGAAGAAATCAAGAAGTTGGAAGTAGCAGGCCTTGTCAGAGGAGTGCTCCATCCTACATGGCTGGCCAATCCAGTAGTCGTGCGCAAGGCTAATGGGAAATGGAGGCTTTGTATTGACTTTACCGATGTTAATAAAGCTTGTCCCAAAGACCCATTTCCCTTGTCGCGCATCGACCAGATTGTTGACTCCACGGCCGGATGTGACTTGCTTTCATTTCTTGATGCATATTCAGGATATCATCAGATCTTCATGGCAGAAGAGGATGAGGAGAAGACCGCATTCATCACACCATGTGGCACCTACTGTTTTGTACGGATGCCCTTCGGGTTAAAGAATGCTGGTTCAACATTTGCAAGGGTAGTCCACCATGCTTTTGAGCCACAAATACACAGAAATGTGGAAGCCTACATGGATGACATAGTGGTCAAGAGCAAGGACAGGGCAACCCTGATTCAAGATCTAGACGAAACATTTGCAAATCTGCGCAAGATCAACCTCAAGCTTAACCCCGAGAAGTGCCTGTTTGGAGTCCCTTCCGGCAAGCTTCTCGGGTTCTTCATGTCTCCGCGGGGGATTGAAGCCAACCCCGACAAGATCAAGGCCATTGAGCAGATTGAAGCACCAAAGCGCGTCAAGGATGTAAGAAGGCTTGCCGGTTGCGTGGCTGCTCTCAGCAGGTTTATCTCTAGATCTGCTGAGCGCGCCCTGCCGTTTTTCAAGATATTGAAAAAGGCAGGTCCAATGAAATGGACTCCGGAAGCGGAGGCTGCGCTGCAGGACTTAAAGAGATACCTGTCCTCCACTCCAACACTTGTCGCACCTAAGCCACAAGAGAAGTTGCTGCTATATATAGAGGCAACCAATCAAGTGGTTAGTGCTGCGTTAGTGGCAGAGAGGGAGGCGGATGATTAGCCGGCAACCATGGCAGATGCATCCAGCGACAAGCAGGGGGCTTCACCGGCAAGCTCTGGTCCCGACAAGGATGGATCTGCGCAGGCATGTGAGAAGATGCAGAAAAGGATGGTGCAGCGCCTAGTTTACTTTGTCAGTTCCCTCCTGCAGGGAGCTAGATCAAGGTATTCTGGTGTGTAGAAATTGCTTTTCGGCCTTCTCATGGCCTCGAGAAAGCTGCGCCATTACTTCCAAGCACATGAGATCACAGTCGTCATTCGCTTTCCGCTGAAGAGGATACTGCAGAATCTAGAAGCAACAGGCAGGATTGTCGAGTGGGCGCTGGAACTGTCAAGCTTTGGCCTCAAGTTTGAGAGCAATTCAACTATCCAAAGCAGGGCATTGGCAGAGTTCATAGAAGAGTGGACGCCAACACAAGATGAAGAAATCCCAGAGACGAGCATCCCCGTCAAGGAGGCGAGCAAAGAGTGGCTGATGTACTTTGATGGAGCCTTCTCGCTGCAAGGCGCCGGTGCGGGCGTGCTACTTGTCGCACCCACCGGAGAGCACCTCAAGTACGTAGTCCAGATGCACTTTCCCAAGGAGCAAGCGATGAACAATACTGCAGAGTATGAAGGTTTGCTTGCCGGTCTCAGAATCGCAGCGGACCTTGGGATCAAGAAGCTCATCGTCAGGGGTGACTCACAGCTTGTCGTCCGCCAAGTGAACAAGAATTATCAGAGTCCATTGATGGAAGCCTACATTGATGAAGTGAGAAAGCTAGAAGAGCACTTTGACGGCCTGCAAATGGAACTTGTTCCAAGAGCTCAGAATGACGTTGCCGATGGCCTTTCAAAGTGCGCCGCACTTAAGTTACCTGTGGAACCAGGGATTTTTGTGCTCAAGCTAACTCAACCATCTGTAACACCATCAACTGGACAGGGCAAGAAGAGGAAGTTGATTTCTGGTGACTATTTTCCGGCAGAGCTCCCTGAAGCCGCCGCCAAGAAGGTCCCCAAGATCAACACCAAGAGTGCTGAGGAACAGTCTGCTCCGGCAAGCCTTAGTATTTGTTCCGTTGAAGCAGACGCTCCCGATAAGTTTTGCTCCGGCAAGCTTGCCGGGGAACATCAAGCTCCGGCTGAGCCGCAGGTTCTTGCCATAGAAGTTCCTGCAGAAGCAGATGTGCCTTTAGTCCTTGTTGTCGAGCCACAAGCTCCAGCATGGGCACAGCAGATTGTCCATTTCCTTCAGACAGGAGAACTTCCCGAAGAGCAAGAAGAAGCGGAAAAAGTAGCCCGGCAGTCAAGTATGTACCAGTTTGTCGACAGCACACTGTACAGAAGAAGACTCAACGGTGTGAAATTGAAGTGCATTTGCCGGGAAGACGGACAGAAGCTGTTGGCGGAGATACATGGAGGCATATGTGGTCACCACATTGGCGCAAGAGCACTTGCCGGCAAAGCATTCCGGCAAGGTTTCTTTTGGCCGACAGCCCTCCAGGATGCAACTGCACAAGTAACCAAGTGTGAAGCGTGCCAGTTCCATTCCGATACACCAGCCAGCTCAAGCTCTCCAGACGATCCCTTTATCCTGGCCATTTTCGGTCTGGGGGCTCGACATCCTCGGCCCCTTCTCCCGAGCTGTCGGGGGCTTTGAGTACTTGTACGTTGCAATCGACAAGTTCACAAAGTGGCCGGAAGTGGAACCAGTGAAGAAGGTGACCGCACAGTCAGCAGTCAAGTTCTTCAGGTCAATTGTTTGCCGTTTCGAAACCCCTAACAGGATCATCACCGACAACGGCACACAATTCACGAGCCGCACCTTCATGCAGTACGTCCAAGACCTTGGCGCCAAGGTCTGCTTCACTTCTGTTGCTCACCCGAGAAGCAACGGTCAAGCGGAGAGGGCAAATGCTGAAGTACTGCATGGGCTCAAGACCAGAACTTTCGACAGGCTGCGCAAGTGCGGAAGAAACTGGATTGAGGAGCTGCCAGTGGTTCTTTGGTCGATCAGAACGACGCCAAATCGAGCCACTGGCCAGACACCTTTCGCTCTAGTCTATGGAGCAGAGGCAGTTCTCCCCACGGAACTCGTATACGGGTCGCCTTGAGTGCTCGCTTATGATGAGCTCGAGCAAGAGCGGCTGCGACAAGATGACGCGCTGCTCCTTGAGGAAGACCGTCTTCAGGCTGCTGTACGAGCTACTCGATACCAGCAAGCTTTGCGCCGCTACCATAGCCGCAAAGTTAATGCCAGAAGCTTCGAGGAAGGCGACCTTGTTCTTCGGCGTGTTTAGTCCGCAAAGAATTCCAACAAGTTGACGCCGAAGTGGGAAGGCCCTTATCGAGTGAAACGAGTCACTAGGCCTGGCGCTGTCCGCCTTGAGACCGAAGATGGCATTCCGGTGAGCAACTCCAGGAACATTGAGCATCTTCGCAAGTTTTACCCGTAGGGCGCGGTTGCCGGAACCAGTTTCGGCAACCACCTTTTGTACAAGTCTTGCCGATGTTGCATGTAATCCTTTGTACAAAGCCGGGCGCAGATCCCGTGCATAAGTAAAGCTCATGTGCCTCGCACGTCTTGTCAATTTCATGCATCATATCTTTTTCTTGCATGCATTATCTGACACTTTGTGCAGCACCTACCCCCGGTAAGCAATAACGAGCCATAAGGCCCCATATCATTATTTTCTCTTCTTTCTTTTTCTCAACAAAGGAAAGGAATGTTCCCTCGTGCACAAGTTAACCAGGGGGGAAGGAGAAGATAACGGTGTGGACCGGGCGTCGTTCAAGGAAGTTTTGCCTTGCCGGGAAGCAAACGACAGAAAAGCTAAGTTGCCAAAGCTTGAGCAATTAGTTTTACTTTTTTTTAAGTTATCTTCCTCGAACGACCGTGCTTTGTATGGAAAACCTGTGCGCGGAGGAACCAACTCGTAGCTAGTTGCGCCCTTACTTTGTTTCGAGTCCGCTCAACAACTTAAGTGTGCTGCAACTAGTCGTGACAAGGTTTCTTGTCGGAAGCGGCACCGCCAGCAGGCTGCTGATGTCCCGCACTCAGCGCTCGCAGCTCAGGTGCCTGCACCAACAAGTTCCCTAAAAGCGTAGGGTAAAAACATACAAAGGAAGGAATCTAGTAAAGGAAATAACGTAGCAATCGATACCAGAAATAGAGTTATATTACAAGATAGCTTGTCGCAGCTCTAATAGATTGTTCTTATAACATGTCTAGCAGCGACAAGAAAAAGAAAAAAATGGGCGGCCTAATCTACGCGATCGCCCTCAACCCTCTTGATATCGCTCACCTTGTCCACAATGGGTGCGACAAGGGCCTTGAGCGCTTCCAAATCAGCATCTGCCGGCAGGGACTTGAGGATGTTGGTGAAGTTGAGGCCCGGGTTGCGGAAAGCCACCTTCATCAGCACCTTCTGAAGAGCTCCTGCACAAATTTTGTGTGACTCATTGGCCAGCTGCTTTGGGATCTTCTCCTGGAGTCGCTGGAGGGCCGTCGCCATGCCCTTGAAGAACAGACTGAGCTTGGCGCTGGGCTGGAGATGCTCGTCGGAAGGATACCCAAAGTCCTCCATCCCCAGCTGCGCCAGCTCCCCATTGATGACTGCGGCGATGTTCATCAGACCCTCGGACCAGTGCTCCACGGTCTCCTTGAATGCGTTCTGGGTGACGGCAATGCTCGCCAGCAGCTCCTCGTCGGCCTTGATCTTCTCCGTCAAGGCCACCTCACGCTCCCTGGCGTCGTCCAGCGTCTGGGTCAGCGTGGTCAGCTTCAGCTCAAGATCAGCATTGGAGTCCTTCGCGGCGCTGAGCTCCTCGCTCCTCTCAGCGAGAAGACCCTGCAGCTCTCCATGAGCGGCAGCGTCCTTCTCGCGCTCGCGCTTAAGCACGGCAAGTTCCTCGCCGCTTGCCTTGAGGTCAGCTTCCAGCCACGCCACCTTCGTCTCCAGCTCCTTCTTGGCGGCCTCGGCAGCTGCGGCAGCATCCTTTGCTTCCTTGAGGGCCCTGTCAAGTGTTTGCTCACGCGCGACAAGCTCCTCCTCGTAGCTGTCAAGATTGGCTTTCCGCTGCACCAACTCGCCTTCTTGCGCGGATTGCTTCTCGGCAGCAAGCTGTTGTTCCTCCTCAGCTTCAGCCTTCTCGAGAAGGAAGGCTGTGCGCTCCTCGGCGAGTCGCTCCCGCTCCTGTGCCAGGGACCGGAGAGCTTCCTGGTTGAGGCCCCGGAGCTCCTCCGCGCGTATCTCCATATCCACTCCCGCCTTCGCGACAAGTGCTTCCCGGGAAGCCAGCTTAGCTTGTCGGGCGCGGTAGAGCAGCATCAGCTTCCGCAGCAGCTCCTCCTCCTCAGGCTCGCCACTGCTGCTGCTTGGTGCATCGACCAACGACAGCCCAGCGGAGGCGAGCAGCTCCTCATCGTAAGTTTCTCCTTCGACCGGCGCCCTGGAGCTCGACGCCCAGGGAAGTTTGATGAAGATACCGTCGCCGGCCTTCAAGTAGGCGCCGGGCTGGGGCTCCTTGGAGCCTGGCGCTGCAGCAGCGGCGGAGGGGTCGGCGGTCGGTGCAGCGCCTGGCGCTCCTGCGGCCTTGGGGCCGTCAGTACGATCGCCAGACCCCTCGCCTGCTTCTGCGGCGGCAGCCTTGGCGGCCTCCTCACCGGCGGGATCGTCAGCACCGGCCTCTCTTTCGGTGGCGACGGCATCGTCGGCGTTGCTGCGCGCGTTCCCCTCGTCGGCAGCCTCGGTTTCCATCGGCTCTGCGGGAGATGGATCTGAAGAACGGAAGAGGGAGAAAAGTCAAGCAAATACTCAAAGAGAAAATCAGAAGAAGAAGAACTCAAGGGAAGTTTTTTAAGCAAGTGGATTACCTGAGCTGGGATCTGTGGTCGTGGTCTCACCCACCGGAGGATCACTGGTGCCGTCCCTTGCTGGAGAGCTGCCCCTTGCCGGAGAGTTCTCCCTTGCCGGAGAGCGCTCCCTTGCCGGGGAGCCCTCCCTTGGCGGCGTAGTCGAAGCAGATGGCGCTTTGGGAGCGGCCTCCGGGCCCTCTTGGTGAGGCTGCTCTGCTCCTACACAAATTCGACAGACAAGATATCAGCAAAGGAAAAAGCACCCATGCGCGCCGGATAGCAGGAAGTAAACTATGAACTTACGCTGGGGGCTGCGCTGGGGGCTGCTTTGGGGAGTAGTTTCCGGGTCCGTCAAGGTGGTCTCAGACACACCTCCTGCTGACACGGTGATATCATCCTCGATGACAATCATCGGGGCCTTGGCTCTCTTTGCCGCTCTCTGGGCTAGCGTCCTGAAAAGGAACAAGTTCAGATTGAAGCAAGTCTGATACAAGACAAAAAACAGCAAGAATTGAAGAAGTACCAGAACACCAAGAAGCTTACTCTTCTTCTTCCTCATCGGAGCTGAGTGCGGAAAGATCAAAGTCCGGCTCTCCTCTTGTGCGGCGAGGCGGAGGAGTAGGTTCCCTTGCCCGCTTGGCAGGGGCGGTAGCGGTGGACCGGGAAGATCCCGCTCCAGTTGCCGCAGCAGCGTGACGCGCTCCCGCGGCAACAGTACTTGCCGCGGTAGAGCGTGTCGCACGGCTCGGCGGCTGTAGGCCCGTTTGTCGCCCCGCTGCGTCCCCGGCCCTGCGGAGACGCCTTCTTGGTGCAGCTGGGGGCTCCACTTGCGGCAAGCTGTCTGAAGGCTCGGGCCCGACAGGCTCTCCCTCGCTGGGCTTGTTCGGCTCGTCGTCAGGCCCGGCAAGCTCTTCCTCGCCGACAAACTCCTCGCGCTCGGCAAGGCTTGCCGCCTCTGCTGCCTCTGCCTCCTCCACGGTGAACCCAAACTCACCCGCGGCAGCTGCTGCCACAGCCTCTTCCGTCCTGGTGGCGATGCGCTGCAGCTCCGCGTCAGTGGTGTCACGGGTGAGGCTCCTTTGCTCGTCGGTGCGGACCGGCACTTCTTCTAAGTTGTCGAAGAATGCCCGCACGACGTCGTCCGCAGGTTCTTGCCGAGTTGGAGCGATTCCATGCGAGTCGCACAACGGCATCATCGCGCGGATCCGGTCAAGCGACGAATTGTTGCACAGTGGAACGACGCCCCTCGGCAGCACAAATGGGTGTTGGGGGTCGCGTTTGAACAGCTCCAGGAGCATCGCGTCCAGCTCCAGGACGGTGAAGTTGAAGTTGAGGCCCGGCCACAGCCTCATGATGTCGGCCGAGTTCTTGAACTCCCAGGCGGGCCTCCCCCTCTCCTGCAGGGGGGCGATGCGGCGGCGAAGGAAATTTGCGCCAACGGCGCCTACAGTGAGCCCGGCAAGCCTAAGGCGAAGGATTCGGGTGACGGCGATCTTCAGCCTGTCGTCTTCCGGGGCCAAGTTGCTCCAATCGTTGCCACGCACTATTGGGGTTTGGCGCAGGGCAGTGAACGGCTGCGGGTTCTCCTCGACGATCCAGCACCACTCCGCTCTCCACTCCTCCCACTTGCTGTGAAGCTCACCCTCCAGATATGCTTCCTTCTTGCCGACTCTCGAGATCCAGGCGATCCCTCCGGCAAGCGGCTCTCCTCTCTCGACCCGAGGCATGAAGAAGTGGCGGAAAAGGGCTACGTTGGGTTGGACTCCGACAAAGTTTTCGCAGAGATGTGCGAAAACTGCCATTGTCAGAACATCGTTGGGGGTGAAGTCAAGGAGGCGGAGCCCGTAGGTGTTCATTATGTCACAGAAGAATTCCGAGAAGGGCGGGCAGAGCCCGCAGTAGAAGAACAGCGCGAAGAAGGGGTACCCGTTTCGAGCTAATTCCGAAGCGGCAGCCGGGAGCACAATCGTGCACGGATGCGCTCGCGTCTCTGTCGACCAGAAGAGGTAGAAGTACTCCCTCAGCTCTTTCACGCTGAGCTGGGGGGAGAAGATCGCCCGCTCCTTCCGTAGCGCCGCGAGCCGCTGCGCCTCGGCCAACTTCACGCCCTTCCCCTTGTCGGCTTTTGGAGCCATGGCGGAGGTGGTGGGGGAGGTCGACGATGTTGGTGATGCTGGTGGCAATGGGGGGCGGAGTGCTACTCTCTCTCGGCTTCAAGAAGAAGGGGGGAGCGGCGGAGATTTGTGAAGATGAAGTAGCAACCAGCGAGGGGGGACGAACTGCCCCTGTTTCCCCTGCTTATAAAGAGGGAGGGGGCGGACGTTTCGCCCTTCCGAATAAAGAAATCACCCACGATCTCTCCCACGATGCCACAATCAACGCGTGCCGTTGGGGGAGGGCGCGGTGGATACAGAGTAGGGTACGGCATGGCCCCGGGCCGCGTGTGCCCATGCCCTGTTTTAGGCCTGGCCCAACAGCGCTCTGCACCGTGTGTGGCCCAGGCCCGGGGGCTCCTGTCGGTGTACTAGAATAGGGGTACCCTAGTATCCCGAACTTGTGCACGGGCAGTCACAGCACCCCGCGGCAAGGCTTGCCGGGCGACCGCCAAGGTCCTCCGTGGTTCCTTTGGAGCCATTCAAGAACAAAGTATTCAAGTCAAGAAAACAAGGCCCCGGCAAGAGGAGCTTGCCGGGAAGGCCAACCAAGGCATCTCAAGGAACTTGCCGTGACGCGCCACGCGTCCCGGCAAGGCCCTTTGAGCGACAAGCTTCCGGACGCGACAAGACAACGACCGCGGCAAAGCGCTTGCCGCGGCAGGCGGGCACTCTGCACCCACGCTCTAGCGCATCCACCAACGTGTCGCCCCGAGGGCTTTTTCAGGCGCGTGTGGCGGGAGGCTGTGCAGCCAGCGGTGCGCAGTGGCATGCGACGCTGACAAGATTGCCATCATGGCAAGCGATGGCGCCCATGACTGCCCTTTCTGCACTGTTTGGGCGACACTGGCGGGCATTTAATGCCTTTGTCCCCTGCCGTCAGGGTTAGGTAGGATGCACTGTGCAGGTAGCTGCACCTACCTCTTTCGTTTTCCATTTTTGCCCTTATCTACGTTGCCACCTGTCGGTGACCCCTTGAGCATATAAAAGGAGGCCCATGCGCAACGTAGAGGGGGGTTCGAAACCAGAAAACACTCACGCTCGGTCTCGTTAGCATCTAGTGTGTACTGCAGCACTTTGTGCTCCCGAGCAAGAACACAATACAATCCGACAAGCAGCAGTAGGAGTATTATCTCTCCGGAGAGCTCCGAAGATGGGTAAAACTGCTCGTGTGCTTCGCCTCGATCTGCTCTGCGTGCGATCTCCGCCCCCCGCCAAACCGAAAGGGGCTCGGTCCGCCGGTCCCATAGGTGTTCATGGACCACCAGTTTTCCCACGATAGTGGGTTTGGAAGAGTGTCAACTTTAGGAAATAAAGATCCCACTACTTTGGAGATTGATAAGTCTTATGAATTTTTTGATAAAAGTGGGATTGGAGAGGTCATGACTTTAGTTAATGTTATTCCCACTATCTTGGAAGAGTGTCAACTTTGCATGCATGTGGATCATGAAGAGAAACTTTTATGTGATAACTATATTGTTGAATTTGAAAAAATGATCCTACATGTAATTTCTGATGACAGAGGAAAATATGGTTGAAGAAATTTTCATGTTACTAAATTACCTCTCGTTTTTTGACTGAACACTATGAGGCAAAAGCCCCACAGCCTTTTATTAAAATAGGGCCCCAAGTCTTACAGAAAAGGAAACACAAAGTAAAAGCTAACTAGGAGTTCAAAAGACCTACCTATCATAATAAAACAAGTTACACTACTGCAGGATGTTGCTAACATGTTGTGGGAAACCACGGCCACCTTCGGAACCAGGAGGCCCCTTGCTGGTTCGGCAGGGGGGCGATGCGTTGCGCAAAGAGCAGACAAGCGTGGGGCAGCGCGACAGGGATCACACAAGAAATTTACCTAGGTTCGGGCCACCGCGAGGCGTAAAACCCTACTCCTACTTTGGTGGATTGATGGTGGAAAAGGTGTTGGTGGAGCATCGTAGACTTGCCCGGCAAGGGTTGCCTTCGGGCAGCAAAGACTACGCGCGTATGGGGTGTAAGTTATCCAACCTTCTAACCCTTTCTACGGTTGCCACAGGCCTCCTTTTATAGATCAAGGTGTCACCACAATGACAAAGTAGTCATTATGCACTGATATGATAGCAAATAGTCCTATCATACCTAACTCTTCGGGCTGACAGGGCGCATTAAATGCACCGCTTAGTGTCACATCACTGGTTACCCGACAAGGCTTGCCGGGCAATCTTGCCAGCTCCGCACCTGCTTGCTTGACACGTCGCAGGACGGGTGTCATCTATGGGGTTTTCCTATAAGGAGAGGTAGCCATGTGGCAAATTACTGCCACTCAGTAACTTTGCGGCTTGACACCGCATTGATCGACGACGTGGGTCATGGTGGAGTGGTTGGTGAAGTGGTTTTGCCTCTGCCGGGGTGCTTCGATTTCTTGCTTCTGGGGGTGGCCTCGCCCCTTGCTGGGCTCGGCTACTCAGCAAAGGAGGCCTTTCTTTTGGCGATATCCTGCTTCTCTGGCTCGAGCTTGGTCTCTCTGATCTGCATGTTGGTCCTTCAAATCTCTTGGTTCCTTGTACATCTTGGCTCGATCTTGGCTTTTCCGTGCACGAGTCAGGGGAAAATGCATACCCCGGGCCTGAGCCACACGTGTTGTGTGGCACGTTGGGTTAGGCCCCAAGCAGTGCACGGACACGTGGCAGGAGAGGCTTGTGCATGCCGGTTTGCCATGACGACAAGTCAATCCAACGTCCACTTTGCGCAATTACTGCGTGTCGTGGGGTCGTGGGACTATTGCAGTTAGGGTAAAATGGTAACTTTCTGAAGCATCATGCCTCTGCCCCGCTTTTCTCCCTTAAGAGCAGGGAAAAATAGAGCATCACGATTCACCTGTCTCTTGCCCCGCTCCCCCATCTTCTCCCTCCGCAAGCCAAGCGACAGTTACTCCTCTCATTCTCCCTTCCATCATTGCCCTCCTCATCAAATCCTTTATCTTTACGTGTTGCTACCGTAGGAATGGGGAAGAAACCCAGGGAGAAGAGAAAGCCGACGGCCGCGACGAAGGAGGCCGCCGCCGAGGGGAGCAAGAGGTTGGCGGAGCTGAACAAGAAGCGGTGCGAGGACATTTTCTTCCTCCCGTCCACCTTGAGTGGTCCTGTTCTCCAAGTGAGGGATGGATACTTGTGGGGGAGGCCCGTCGAGAAAGGGCATGGATTGCATGTGGTTTATGCGGCAGGGAAGGAAGATCCGTTGAATTCTTACCACTTCTTCTGTGCTTATTTCATTTGTGGCCTCTGTCCCCCTTTCTCCGAGTTCTTCGAAGCCATCATGAACATCTATGGATTCCACCTTCTCGATTTCATGCCCAATGCAATGGCGACCATGGCCATCTTCGTGCATTTGTGCGAGAATTTTGTTGGAGTCAGGCCCAATGTGGATCTATTCTGGCACTACTCAGTCTCGTGGGTGGAGAGCAAAGTCAGCCGCTCCGGAATCATCAGTTGGATGCCGCGCGTGGCGAGGAAGACCTGGGATTACCTCCCTAGGTACAAGCGTGGGAGGTGGGATGAATGAAGAGGATATTGGTGCTCGATTTAGGACAAGGAAGCCCCCGAGTTCTGCGAAGCACAGAAGGTGTTTGTCAAGCGTGGCAAGGATTGGAGCTTAAGATGGCCCCCGACAATCAACCGGATCACCCATCTGGTGGTTGCTGGGTTAACCATTGAACTTATGGGGGCAGATTTTCTTCTCTGCTGCATCTCGCCGCTTCAAGAAAGGGACAGACCTGCGTGGTTGTATGGCGATGCTGCGGATAGGATGAGGCTGCTTCTAGGGTTGGCCAACAAATTATCAGTTTATGGTCATGCTTGGTTGTGCAACCAATTGTTTGGTCGCTTTGAGTTGTTCAAGCTCCCGACAACCGTCATACCCTTAATATGTCAGGACCCCGACTCAATGCCACATCGATCTAGCATGTAACACCTCATATCACTTTGCGGCCTCACGCACGGTATTCCCACGGGTGTCGTCTTACCTTTGCCCGGGACCGTTTGCGCCTTTTGGCACACGTATATGATAGTGTCGCTAGCATCCATATGCTAAGGAGCCCGGGCTGACATGGCTAGTCATAAACCCAAAGTGGCACTAACTTACAGGGACAGGCATCCATGACCCAGCATCGAACGTGTCGGTCATCAGCGAGTGAATCCAGGCTGTAGCACTGGGCTAGCAGGACTCCGGAGAACCGGGCTGTAGCGGGCTAACAGGACTCCGGTATTCATCGCGTGACATTTCCCTGAAGGGACAGACACAGGAACGAAGAAGGACACATGCCGGCCAGCCTAAGTGTTCCGGAGCAGTAGCAAGCTACCAGGCTCAGTGGAAACACCAGGAGACATTTCCCGGTAAGAGAGGCTACTAAGGATAAACAACTAGATAGTCAGATCCCACACATACCAAGCATTTCAACAACATACACACAATATGCTCGATATGTGCGAATACAGCATGGCATCACATTATGACTCTACGACTCAAGTAGTTTATATTCAATAGGCTCCGAGGAGCGGGATATTACAATCATGTGTCTCATGACCCAGCAATCAGAGCATACAAATCAAGACACATGCGGAAGCTTAACATGTCTGAGTACAGACATCTATAAATGGAAAAGGCTGAGAAGCCTGACTATCTACCAGATCCTGCATAGGGCACAAGATCGTAGCTGAGGTAACAAGCTAAACGTCGAAGTTCACGCGGAACTACTAGTGAGACTGAAGTCTCTCTGCAAAACACAAAATAGGCAAACATGAGTACAAATGTACCCAGCAAGACTTACATCAGATCTATCTACATATGCATCATTATCAACAAAGGGGATGGTGGAGTTTAACTGCAGCAAGCCAGCTTTGACTCGGTGGCTAACCTGAACTACGACTGCAAGTAACTCTTTTGAGGTGGCGCACACGAGTCCACATATTCACCATATCAATACACCACTATGGATCCGCTCTCGTCTCCCTACGAGAACGCCATCCATAGCACTCACGCTTATCTTGCGTATTTTAGGGTATCCACTTTCACTTGTCTATGAACTATGCAAGGGGTCCAAGTTTCCATATCCGAGGAATCCGGCTATTCGAATAGAAGATGATAACCCTGCAGGGGTGTACTTCTTCACACACGCTTTCGCCACTTATCGCCCTGTACACGTCATGTACCTCGGCAACCTTCAAGCGGAAGCCGGGCGAGGGAGTCGGCCACGACCTGACTAACCGAACAAGTCTCTAGTCCAGGTTTATCGCCTATTCGGGTTCCATCCGCAAGGAGATCCGGCCGGGGTGTCGCTTACGGCCCCAAACGATGTGTGCAGGGTTCCCAAGCCCACCAACCGGGTGCCACTTGGTACACCGGGCCACTGTGCCTAGTCTGTCCCAAGCCCACCTGTACCGGGTGCCACTTGGTAGACTACTAACACTACCTACGAACACCAGAAACTAGTTGCAACTCCTGGACAGAGATCATGTTGATTAATAAGTCGAGAGGGGTCGAGTTACCGGAACCCAATGTGTGGTAGTAGCTGTTCATGGATCACAAACACAGAACTCAGCTCCTGAGGACGGCTGCAATGAGACAACCCACCATGTACTCCTACATGGCCTCTCACCGCTACCTTTACCAAATCGTGTTCACACACTTAGTTCATACACAGTAGGACATGTTCACACGCCTCTGATTCATCCCCGATGAATCAGACCTGACTGAACTCTAAGCAATAGCAGGCATGACAAACAAACATGAATGAGTAGGCACAACAGGGCTCAAACAACTCCTACTCATGCTAGTGGGTTTCATCTATTTACTGTGGCAATGACAGGTCATGCAGAGGATAAAGGGGTTCAACTACCGCATCAAGTAACAAATATGTCATTGTTGTCCTAATGCAGTAAAAGAGAGCAGGAGCGAGAGAGTGGGATTTTATCGGAATGAACAAGGGGGTTTGCTTGCCTGGCACTTCTGAAGATAATATAGCTCTTCATCAGTGTCAACGATCACATCATCGGTACAGCGTCTATCGAGGGGGACCAACACCGGCAAACACAGAGAAACAAGATCAATGCAATGCACAATATGATGCATGCTATGACATGGCAATATGAATGTGTTTTGTGCTAATGCAACTAGAACCAGTTTAAATGAAGTTGGTTTGAATCCAAGATTCAAACTCAAACTCCATATGTGGATATTCAAATGCCATTAATATGATTTGTGCTAAACAACATCTATAAGTTGTTCTAACATGCATGAAAATGGTACAGATGGATTCCTTGAATTTTTCTGATAATTTTTCATATATAATTTATTTAATTTGGAGTTACGGTTGAATTTCTATGAATTTTAGAAGTTTATACAATTTCTGGAATTTCTTGATTATTTATAAAATAAACTAAATTCCAGAAAAGGAATATTGCGTCAGCATGGCGTCATGCTGACCTCAGCAGAGTCAACAGGGGCTGGTCCGGGTCAAACTGACCAGTGGGGTCCACTGGTCAGCGTCTCAGGCTGGTTTAGGTGGATGACATGTGGGGCCGGTCAAAGTTGACTTGGCCAAGGTCAAACTGGCACGTGGGGTCCATGGTATTAACACTAATTTAACAGAAAAATATACTAATCCTAATTAAGCGCAGGGGCCCACATGGCAGTGGCTCATAGGGTGATTAGCCCATAACTAAGTGGCCACATCGGCCCGCCGGAGTTTGGCCGGCGGCGACCTCAAGCCGCGGCGGAAGCTTGCCGGAAATCCGCTATGGGGCTCGGTTTTGCGCGTGGTTTGCGTCTACGGGACGCTGGCAGTGAGGCGCATCCGAGGGAGGCAACAGCTCGAGCTGGGGTGGCCGGGGCTCACTGGAATGAAGCTCACGGCGGCGCCGGCGTTCGGGTGAACTGGGTTTCGGGGTTAGGGAGCACGACAGGAGGCAAGGAGGGGTGTTACGATCTCCTGGGGTTGCACTGAGCACGGCCGCGTGCTCGGTTGCAGCCCTAGGCAACGGTGGCTACGGCGGCGACATGGCCGGCGGCGAAGAGCTCTCGGCTCCGACGGATTCGATAGCTACGCGATGCAAACGAGGCAGGGGAGAGAGGGGAAAGATTCCGGTGCTCACGGGGAACTCGCAGAGCAGACTAGTGGGCTCGGGGATGGCTTGGTGACGACGAAACAACGACGGCGATCTCGGGCGGCCGGAGATGGGGAAGATGGCGTGGGCGGCGATGCAGGGCGTCCGGCGGGGCATGGGTTGGTGGAGAGGAAGAGGGGGTTGAGGCGGAGCCTCTGGGCGCAACGACGAGGCGAGGCAGTGGCTGTGGCCACGGCGACGCTCGTCGGCGGCGACGGACGCGTTCGGTGGCGGAAAGAACAGAGGAGGTGAGAGCGTTTGGTGGGAGAGAGAGGGAGTCCAGGGGGTCGGGGCAGCGCCGAGGAGATGACGCGAGGCGTCGCGGTGTCCAGGCGATGCAGACGAGCAGGGTGGTGGCGTGGCGAGCTCGGGCGCGTGCGCCGTGTCCCTCCTCTGCCTACTGGCGCGAGGAGGAAGGCGACAGCGAGGAGGAGGTGGGCTGGGCCTGCCAGCTAGGCCGCCAGGTAGGTTTGGGCCGGGTGGGCTGAGAGGTGAGCGCCAGGTAGGCTTCTGCTCTTTTTTTTATATTTCTGTTCTGTTTTCTTTTATTTAATATCTTTTGCCATTGTTTTGAATTTAAACAAATTCAACAATGCCAAAAACTCCTCTGAATATTTTTATTATGCTAGATGGACTTTTCCAAAAGCTCATAAAATATTTCAGGGGTATTTGAAATTATATTCTAATTATATGAATATAATTCAAATTCAAATAGCTAATGATTTAAATTCAAAGTCCCAAAAATAAATCCTTTTAAAATGTTCATTATTTTTGGTTTGGATCAAAACCCTTGCCAAAAATTATCAAACATTTAAGAAGAGCATTTTGGAACAATGAATGAGATTTTTTTAGGGTTTTTGCCCTTCTTTTATTTAGGGTTTTGAGGCTTCCAATTTCCCTCAGTTCAAGTTTCAAAATTTAAACATGATGCAAACATGAAGCTAGCCTAGAGCACTACCAGCATCTAGGGATGTGACAACTCACCCCCACTAAACAAGAATCTCGTCTCGAGATTCAAGCGTAGGGTAAGATGAAGGGGAAACACAAACTAGTATAATCTTCACGATCCAGGTTGCACTTCGTAAGAACCTTGATTCGATCACCCTCATTGTCTCGAAGTCTTGCTCTGAGAAATCCTGCCAACATGACATGGAGAGAAGAAGGAGACTCTAGAAGGGTCGATCTTCTCGAAGACCGAACAACTCAGGATCAACTCATGGGATGAGACATTGTCACATCTCTCGAGCTGAGACACGAAGCATACATCTGAGGAAATGGAGTGAGACAGATGACGAGGGTTCACTAGGTAGACAACAATTCCACACCTAAGAAGGTGGTAAACGATTGTCTACGTAGCGAGGAGTTGAGTGGCCATGATACCATGACGAAACATCCTGGAGGAGGGTGATTCGTAGATTATTACCTTAAGTGGCAAAAAGAATTACCTTTGATATAGAGATCATTGAGACTCTCTATATCAGCCTAAGGCAAATCACAACAATCGATTGGTGGGGGTCGGTAGAATGGCATACTCGGACTTGGATGATGTGGATTACCTTGTTGAAGACAACGTAATGGATGAGTTTGCTTATCACCGGAAATGGAAGAGACCCATGGTAGAATGGCACATTGGCGGTGCAAGCTGGGAACAAAATGCAAATGCTGGGAATGATTCTGGTAACTAGGGAAAAACCCAACAATAGAGAGTGGATTCACTGTTTGAAAAGGTCATAGCATTACGAGGAAACTGAGAGGAATCCCAGTTAGTGCCGATGATAACACGTAGCGCTTGTGCGTGCTCTCAAGAACTTGAGCATTTCCACAATCATCAGGGTTTTATCAACATCCGTGTCAAGGGTGCTGACAACACAACATACTACCATGATGGCTAATGATGGATGATGCAGATGCAAAGGAAGATAACACTTTCTCAGATTTCACCCTTGGCGGGGCCAAGGAAATAAAATCTGGATGATCGACCGGGAGACATTTAGCACTCCGCTTCTAATGTTCTCCTTGACGTGCTAGTGTATCCCATTCCTAGATATGGTTTGATAACTAGAACATCAAGTAAAGGTCGGACTTCGGAAGCAATAGAATCCATAAGGAACAGTTACGGAGGTAAATCCTACGAAATCCTTATGGGGAGGTGGCCAACTTCCTCAAACAAGATACTACAATAATAGGTCTTCCGGCTGGGTGTGTTGGCCACGACATCCACTTTACCGGTTATCGAGGAACCAATATTATAGTTCTTGGAAAATGTTCCAACCATCATATCTGCCTGAGATTCAGATCTGGTTGGTGTCAGGATATTCCAGACTCATCGAGTCTAGGAAGAAAAATGAAAGTTTGCAACACAAATCGACGAGATGACGTTGCGAGATTCTCGGGAAATGAACTACGATAGCAAGCTCCAAAACATGAGCTGGTTCTGCTACAAACATGTGAACACGTTGTCCCAGACAAGCATGCCCACATGGTAGTCTTACAATAAAACACTACCGAGTTCTGGTTGGGAACCATCATTAATGACATCGAAGTCTCCACGCGTGGAAGTCCAAAGAGTTCACCTTGGACAGACTCCTTTATCTCTGAACAACTCAATCAGTGGCTTGGTGTGCTAGGATATACATATGGAATGGAGGTTGCAAGTCTCCGAACCATAGAATACTTCGCACGTATGCATGACTGATTTGGGATGATTCCAAAGGAAGCAACATTGACTTTCTCGAATCCACGACGGCAACTTGCATTAAATGCACATGAACTAGAGGAAGTCACTTCTTACATCCGAACATATGCTTCATGAGCTAGCATGAAGAAAATGCTTCAAAAGTTTCCAACACTAACTTGTTGTCCAACAAGACGATGGAGGAGATAAGGATGTTGTCAATGGGCTCAACAACAATTCATCTGGGTTTCCTTTTAAAAGGAATTCCATAGTTAAGTGAACAAGTGATAGCATTGATCAGACCAAAGATGTAAGGGTGTATGCTCGAGGGATCAACCACGAGTAAGACAACATTACGAGCATCGTGGGTACTGATTTGATTTGACGATAGCCCACACTCAAATCAAAGGATTGATAAGACAATAGGTCCAGCAACTGATCATAGGGACCAATCGATGAAGATATTATCGTTCTTCAACACACACTACACCAGAATATCCCTTTGGAACGAACTAAGTCAGGCAAGCTTTTATCTTCCAACTCTCCAAGTTGTTGTCTAGCTTAACCAACTAGCTCCGGGATATCCGACACAGATTCTTGGAGAAAGGGTGGTTCACAATAAACCAACTTGATCACGAGCCCAACATAGCGATCAGGCGACAACCTGATACTTCCGAGAAGAAATTCGGAATATCATGAACCACCGGTATGTTACTAAGCTCGGGAACAATCTTGCTTTTCAGGGCAAGATGATATGATCAAATGAGCGAGGACTTGACAAAATCCTAACTCATCAATCAAAGAGTGCACCAGGAAATAAGGACTAGGTAGCACAATCTATCTTAGAATGGTGATTCAAAAATCAACATGCTAAGAATGAGGTTATTGTCCATTAACTACCAAGCTACAAGATTGCTAGGAGTATTGAATTCACACATCACGATTCACTTGTCGGCATTCCGGTTGCGACAACACAGAACCGAGGGATGAATAATGATGGTGAGAAGTATCACTACATCAAGAATTCACAAGAGCCGGTGCAATCCTCATGAAAATCCTGACATAAAGACGGTAATACTTCAGGGTAGAACAGACTCAAAAGTTGGGCTGGCATTTTGATCTGCGGAGCATGACTACCTTGACACAATCCTAGATATGGATGAGGTACTGGAGTTCATTTCTCCTAGTCATTCTGGAATAGAATGGCTTGACGGACCACAAGAGTAGTGGCAACGATGAACACGGATGCATAACTACTCCTGAATATCAATTGATATACAAGGGCCAGAAAACAACTAAAGATGGACAACTCAAAGGAACATACGATTTTCTGAGTTGTGGATGCATGGTTTAGCATGTCGAACGAAGTTCAACACATTTCTTCTGGATAACCCATGCAGAAAGGTAGAACTGGCAGAGCCACAATATAGAATGAAGAACTCATCAAGAGCACTCTGGTTGTGATTGTTCAGTTCAACGAGGAACTTCTGCCATAAGTAGTTCATGGTATTTGGAAGAAGAAGATACCACGGACTTCAAGGACTATCACAAAGGTTACTAATAACCTAAGGGAGCTAGCAAACACTATCAACATGAAGTAAGTAGAGTGAATCTCGAGTTCAAGAACCCAGGAATAGAATACCTACTACTAAGTAGCATCACGGGATGCTTTCGAGTGTAAAGGCCAGAATCTTCACACTGAGACACAAATCATGGCTAAATTACTAGATGATCCCCTAAGACAACTAGGGTCATAATAACAACTCCCACATAAATGTCAAGGCAGTAGAGTACCTCAACTCAACAATTTGTGTGATTAACCTGGCCTAAAAAGACATTGAAACCAGAGGAAAAGGATTTGCAAATGCATCAGACTCTTTGGAAACCTGGGATGACTCGGACAGCGTAACGGCTGTAAATGCTCAGAAAAGACTTGAGACATTCACAAAAATGGTGGCATAACCACCCAGAAGCACAGTATCAAGGTTTCGAGATCAATAGTTAACATACAGAAGTCGTAGGAACTGAACTCAAGATTAAATCCAACAATCTATAAGTCTACGGATTAGTAACACGTGATCCTGATAGAAGGAAGAGATAGCCTAGTTCTTAATCCCCGTAGGAAAGATAAGATGACTCAGATCAGAAAGGCATGAGGTATAAGGAGTAAAAAGAGCCTTACGTTCCATCCCACAATCAATTCCCTTATATAACTAAAGAATTTCTAGACTCAACTTCGACCAGTTTGGCTTGGTAATCCTACAGGCAGTCAAGCTCTGATACCAACGCTGTCAGGACCCCGACTCAATGCCACATCGATCTAGCATGTAATACCTCATATCACTTTGCGGCCTCACGCACGGTATTCCCACGGGTGTTGCCTTACCCTTGCCCGGGACCGTTTGCGCCTTTTGGCACACGTATATGATAGTGTCGCTAGCATCCATATGATAAGGAGCCCGGGCTGACATGGCTAGTCGTAAACCCAAAGTGGCACTAACTTACAGGGACAGGCATCCATGACCCAGCATCGAACGTGTCGGTCATCAGCGAGTGAATCCAGGCTGTAGCACTGGGCTAGCAGGACTCCGGTGAACCGGGCTGTAGCGGGCTAACAGGACTCCGGTATTCATCGCGTGACATTTCCCCGAAGGGACAGACACAGGAATGAAGAAGGACACATGCCGGCCAGCCTAAGTGTTCCAGAGCAGTAGCAAGCTACCATGGCTCAGTGGAAACACTAGGAGACATTTCCCGGTAAGAGAGGCTACTAAGGATAAACAACTAGATAGCCAGATCCCACACATACCAAGCATTTCAATAACATACACACAATATGCTCGATATGTGCAAACACAACATGGCATCACAACATGACTCTACGACTCAAGTATTTATTCAATAGGCTCCGAGGAGCGAGATATTACAAACATGGGTCTCATGACCCAACAATCAGAGCATACAAATCAAGACACATGCGGAAGCTTAACATGTCTGAGTACAGACATCTATAAATGGAAAAGGCTGAGAAGCCTGACTATCTACCAGATCCTGCCGAGGGCACAAGATCGTAGCTGAGGTAACAAGCTAAACGTCGAAGTTCACGCGGAACTACTAGTGAGACTGAAGTCTCTCTGCAAAACATAAAATAGGCAAACGTGAGTACAAATGTACCCAGCAAGACTTACATCAGATCTATCTACATATGCATCATTATCAACAAAGGGGATGGTGGAGTTTAACTGCAGCAAGCCAGCTTTGACTCGGTGGCTAACCTGAACTACGACTGCAAGTAACTCTTTTGAGGTGGCGCACACGAGTCCACATATTCACCATATCAATACACCACTATGGATCCGCTCCCGTCTCCCTACGAGAACGCCATCCATAGCACTCACGCTTATCTTGCGTATTTTAGGGTATGCACTTTCACTTGTCTATGAACTATGCAAGGGGTCCAAGTTTCCATATCCGAGGAATCCGGCTATTCGAATAGATGATGATAACCCTGCAGGGGTGTACTTCTTCACACACGCTTTCGCCACTTATCGCCCTGTACACGTCATGTACCTCGGCAACCTTCAAGCGGAAGCCGGGCGAGGGAGTCGGCCACGACCTGACTAACCGAACAAGTCTCTAGTCCAGGTTTATCGCCTATTCGGGTTCCATCCGCAAGGAGATCCGGCCGGGGTGTCGCTTACGGCCCCAAACGATGTGTGCAGGGTTCCCAAGCCCACCAACCGGGTGCCACTTGGTACACCGGGCCACTGTGCCTAGTCTGTCCCAAGCCCACCTGTACCGGGTGCCACTTGGTAGACTACTAACACTACCTACAAACACCAGAAACTAGTTGCAACTCCTGGACAGAGATCATGTTGATTAATAAGTCGAGAGGGGTCGAGTTACCGGAACCCAATGTGTGGTAGTAGCTGTTCATGGATCACAAACACAGAACTCAGTTCCTGAGGACGGCTGCAATGAGACAACCCACCATGTACTCCTACATGGCCTCTCACCGCTACCTTTACCAAATCGTGTTCACACACTTAGTTCACACACAGTAGGACATGTTCACACGCCTCTGATTCATCCCCGATGAATCAGACCTGACTCAACTCTAAGCAATAGCAGGCATGACAAACAAACATGAATGAGTAGGCACAATAGGGCTCAAACAACTCCTACTCATGCTAGTGGGTTTCATCTATTTACTGTGGCAATGACAGGTCATGCAGAGGATAAAGGGGTTCAACTACCGCAGCAAGTAACAAATATGTCGTTGTTGTCCTAATGCAGTAAAAGAGAGCAGGAGCGAGAGAGTGGGATTTTATCGGAATGAACAAGGGGGTTTTGCTTGCCTGGCACTTCTGAAGATAATATAGCTCTTCATCAGTGTCAACGATCACATCATCCGTACAGCGTCTATCGAGGGGGAACAACACCGGCAAACACAGAGAAACATGATCAATGCAATGCACAATATGATGCATGCTATGACATGGCAATATGAATGTGTTTTGTGCTAATGCAACTAGAACCAGTTTAAATGAAGTTGGTTTGAATCCAAGATTCAAACTCAAACTCCATATGTGGATATTCAAATGCCATTAATATGATTTGTGCTAAACAGCATCTATAAGTTGTTCTAACATGCATGAAAATGGTACAGATGGATTCCTTGAATTTTTCTGATAATTTTTCATATATAATTTATTTAATTTGGAGTTACGGTTGAATTTCTATGAATTTTAGAAGTTTATACAATTTCTGGAATTTTTTGATTATTTAAAAAATAAACTAAATTCCAGAAAAGGAATATTGCGTCAGCATGGCGTCATGCTGACCTCAGCAGAGTCAATAGGGGCTGGTCCGGGTCAAACTGACCAGTGGGGTCCACTGGTCAGCGTCTCAGGCTGGTTTAGGTGGATGACATGTGGGGCCGGTCAAAGTTGACTTGGCCAAGGTCAAACTGGCACGTGGGGTCCACGGTATTAACACTAATTTAACAGAAAAATATACTAATCCTAATTAAGCGCAGGGGCCCACATGGCAATGGCTCATAGGGTGATTAGCCCCTAACTAAGTGGCCACATCGGCCCGCCGGAGTTTGGCCGGCGGCGACCTCTAGCCGCGGCGGAAGCTTGCCGGAAATCCGCTATGGGGCTCGGTTTTGCGCGTGGTTTGCGTCTACGGGACGCTGGCAGTGAGGCGCATCCGAGGGTGGCAACAGCTCGAGCTGGGGTGGCCGGAGCTCACCGGAATGAAGCTCACGGCGGCGCCGACGTTCGGGTGAACTGGGTTTCGGGGTTAGGGAGCACGACAGGAGGCAAGGAGGGGTGTTACGACCTCCTGGGGTTGCACTGAGCACGGCCGCGTGCTCGGTTGCAGCTCTAGGCAACGGTGGCTACGGCGGCGACATGGCCGGCGGCGAAGAGCTCTCGGCTCCGACGGATTCGATAGCTACGTGATGCAAACGAGGCAGGGGAGAGAGGGGAAAGATTCCGGTGCTCACGGTGAACTCGCAGAGCAGACTAGTGGGCTCGGGGATGGCTTGGTGACGACGAAACAACGACGGCGATCTCGGGCGGCCGGAGATGGGGAAGATGGCGTGGGCGGCGATGCAGGGCGTCCGGCGGGGCATGGGTTGGTGGAGAGGAAGAGGGGGTCGAGGCGGAGCCTCTGGGCGCAACGACGAGGCGAGGCAGTGGCTGTGGCCACGGCGACGCTCGTCGGCGGCGACGGACGCGTTCGGTGGCGGAAAGAACAGAGGAGGTGAGAGCGTTTGGGGGAGAGAGAGGGAGTCCAGGGGGTCGGGGCAGCGCCGAGGAGATGACGCGAGGCGTCGCGGTGTCCAGGCGATGCAGACGAGCAGGGTGGTGGCGTGGCGAGCTCGGGCGCGTGCGCCGTGTCCCTCCTCTGCCTACTGGCGCGAGGAGGAAGGCGACAGGGAGGAGGAGGTGGGCTGGGCCTGCCAGCTAGGCCGCCAGGTAGGTTTGGGCCGGGTGGGCTGAGAGGTGAGCGCCAGGTAGGCTTCTGCTCTTTTTTTTATATTTCTGTTCTGTTTTCTTTTATTTAATATCTTTTGCCATTGTTTTGAATTTAAACAAATTCAAACAATGCCAAAAACTCCTCTGAATATTTTTATTATGCTAGATGGACTTTTCCAAAAGCTCATAAAATATTTCAGGGGTATTTGAAATTATATTCTAATTATATGAATATAATTCAAATTCAAATAGCTAATGATTTAAATTCAAAGTCCCAAAAATAAATCCTTTTAAAATGTTCATTATTTTTGGTTTGGATCAAAACCCTTGCCAAAAATTATCAAACATTTAAGAAGAGCATTTTGGAACAATGAATGAGATTTTTTGAGGGTTTTTGCCCTTCTTTTATTTATGGTTTTGAGGCTTCCAATTTCCCTCAGTTCAAGTTTCAAAATTTAAACATGACGCAAACATGAAGCTAGCCTAGAGCACTACCAGCATCTAGGGATGTGACATAATATCAATTTTTCCAGGGACCAGATACTGAAGTGAATGCTAGACTGCAATGCTGAAGGGGTATCGAGCACTTGGCAGCTTCCCAACCTGGATGAAGAGCTCCAATGGTCGAGCACCTTGGTGGGGAAGGCCACCAAGACTGAAGATGGGATGTATAAACGCACCTCTCCTATGGAGGTGGCATATATTCTAAAGAGGGTTGATGAGCACAAGGCTACCCGGCTTCCAGAGATGGAGAAGGACCTAAAGGCTGGGAAAGGCAAAGGGAAAGCTGGGGATGGTAGTTCTTCCCATGGCGGTAGCGAGGCGCAAGCCACGGAAGGATCTGTCGGGGAAGAGCTTGTCGGGGTTAACTTTGCCGGCCTAAATGCCCTGGCCACGGTGGCAACGGAGCTTCGGGAGGAGGAGGAGGAGGACGCGGTGGCGGCCCCTAACGACGAGTGGCTCGCAGCTAGACCACTAGCCCCCGCACCGAACCTAGCTCAGCGCACCCGTAGGCGCGCCGCAGCCCGAGGGGCGGCGACCTCCAACCCGACGCCAGTTGCCAAGAGGGTGAAGAAGACTTCCACCAAGTCTACCAAGGTAGAGGTGGCGTGTCGTCAATCCCCTTGTCTCGCCCAGACCATGGCTTCCTCCGCCAAATGTCCGGCGGCCGTGGAGGCGGAGTCCAGCCCCTGCTCCGGCTCGAGCTCCTCACAGAACTCGTCTTCCTCGGAGCTCTTGATGTCACGGGAGGCACCAAAGCTGCCTGGGAGTTCTGTACCTCCACCCCAAAAGAGAAGACGGGAGTATCCACCTCCCATGGAGTTCAACTTGAACTCCATGCTCCTCGCAGAAGAGTAAGGAGGTTTTTCCTTTCATGGATAGCTTGTGCATGTCTAATTACTTTTGCTGACTGACCTCTTGTTTTTGTTGTCATTGTCATGGAAGTGGAGGAGGACACGGAAACCCTCGTCCACCACTCCCGGAAGAGGCTCCGGCGTCTTGGGTCGTTGAAGGGAGCAGAGAGCTCGGTCTTGGTGGGGGGTGATGCAGAGGACCCTGTGCCGAGCCCCCAGGTTAGCCCCCGGCACGGGAGCGGAGACTTGGCCCCATATGTCAGAGGTTACGGGGACGGCCCCCTCGTTTCCGCCGGCGAAGGAGGAGGTGAGACGACTAAGGGCGAGCCCCTTCCCGAGGGGCATGCTTCCCCTATCGCTCGAGCCGAAGAAATCGCTGTGGAACCTTCCGTGGCGGAGGCCACTCAGAAGGCCGCAGAGCCCACCCTAGCAGAAAACGAGGCCCATGACCCGGCAACAGTTGTTGCTGGGGAGACAGAAACTTCTGCCCGGCAGCCTTTCTAGGTACCTTATTTAATTCTTCCTTTTCTTCATGCTCTGATTGTTTTTGCTGACTTCTCCACTTGCTCGAGGCTTCCTTTTCTTCATCATTTACTGGTCCTTTCATACACATCCCCTCAAACCGAGGAACCATACCTGCTGGATCTGGTGGCTGATATAGGGAGGGCCGTAGCAGATGAAGCCGCAGAGCTTCACGCCGTAGAGGGACGGGATATCGCTACCAACGAAGCACATGGCTCCTTGGCAGTGGTGGAGCACTCTCTAGAGGAGGCCCCGGTAGAGCAAGTGGTTATCGAGGCAAAGATTCCCCTCCAAACCATGGCCCCACTCCCCTCCTTTGGCGTCATCGCTGAGGCCCCGCTGTCTTTCTCAAGCACGCTGGCTATGGAGCTGTCGTTTCCTGACATTGGAGCCCCAGGCCCGTCCTCAACAGACGTGGAGCTCGACGAAGAGCTTCAGCGCCTCCTGGCACCGCTATACCTAGGAACCGGGGAGGCCGATGACTTCGCTGCTATCAAGATGGATTTGTCCTTCATGGAGTCCATGGTGGTGGGCGTGAAGGAAATGCAGGCCCGGCACCGTCTGAAGTGGCAGGAGCTCAAGGAACGGCGCGAATCCACCGGCAAGGTGGACCAGAAGCTGAAGGACAAGTGTTTGGAGCTGCGTGAATGGCACGACAAGCAGTTCAAGGCGCTCATGAGGCAGCAAGAGACCCTCCAAATGACGAGGGAGGATGTCATGGCTCGGGAGGCGCGTCTGGCAGACCACAAGGCATCTCTGGACGCCAGGGAGCGAGAGATCTCCCTGCAGGAGGAGAGACTCGATGCTACTCTTCGTGCCAAGGATGAGGATCTGGAGGCTCTTGTGTGGCAGTGTACTAAGGAGCTCGAGGACAAGCATGGAGCTGCCCTGGACACTCTTGTCATTGACCATGCTGCCCAGTTGAAGAAGCTTATTGAAGATCTAGAGACCGCATCCTCCGCCAAGACTGAGCTCGACCGACAGGTCGCTAAGCTGAATGAAGATCTTGCCGATAGCACCAAAGAGGTGGAGGCGCTCAAAGAAGAAGCACGACAGGAAGAGATCCACTTGGCTGATGTGCATTCACAGCTTGCCTCCAAGACCCAGAGCCTTGACGCTGCCAACGGCAACATCACGGACATGAAAAGCGCAGATTGGCTCACTGGAGCAGTCGGCGGAGTCCCTCGAGTCCCGCCAGCAGTTGTTGTCCAAGGACTTGGAAAATGCTAAGCGTCTCCGGCAAGGTGTAGAGGAGAAGTTAAAGAATCAGCTCGACATGAGTAACCTCAGGATCAAGAGCTTGGTCGACATTGCCGAGCGTCTTGGCGCCCAGGCTATGGTGATGGGTATGGACGACCTAGTTTTCTCGGCCAGCAAGCAGGAGGTCCAAAGCGTCAAATTGGGGCTCCTCTTCAACGAATTGATCGAGAAGCTGGAAGCGCATGAAGAAGGGAGGGCCGAGCATTTTGCGATCGATTCCTGGAGGCTTGCCTGCAACACCCACTTCACGGTCTTGAGCAATATCGCTTGCCGCCACCCAGAGCTCTTTCTTGATGATGTATTCAAGAAGCGACCAACAGGTGCCTACGTTGCAGCCGTCGAGAAGAAAGCCGCTCCCCATGCCGACAGGGTTCTTTGCGTTTAAGCTGTTCCACCTGGCTACCAGACCAAGTATCGGGCCGTTGTCGTTCCCACTGGGCCCTGTAATGGAATGTGATATCTATTTTGCGTTTAGTTATTCTATCTCTAGTATTTGTGCGAAACTGATATTTCTAGCTGGATCGTTAAATGTGTGTTCATCCCTTTGAGCCCTATATGTTCGCGTTCGTATGATCAACACCCATACATGCTATGGATGTTTGTCGATATCATATTGCCGCGATTGTTGTAAGGGTCTGACCCTTAACAGTCATCTTGGCGTGGATGCGTCTCAGCGGGTTTTTCCTAGGTAGTTCTCGATGGAGCCTCTCGACCTATGAGCATGGCTCTGGACAGGACGATGGTGCAATCAAAGAAACTAGCCAAGGTTCCATCGCACGAGGGCTTTCAAGATATGAATGTTCACTAGAGTTAAGGGATAAATGATAGCAAAATCCTGGAATGTGTCAACAAGAGGCGATAATGTAAAGTTAGCTTTCATTTGGAGCTTCTACAGGGTCACGCGCGTCGGGCACGCCCGCGGCACTTGGAGGAGCAGGAGTCAGTCAGATTGTTTCTTTTTTCCTGGCAGGGACCGATTAGCATTTCCTGTGGCTGGTGGGTATCAGGGCGTAGTGTCAGGCTCTTCTGCCCCCTCCCTTTTTTCTCCTTTCCTTTCGAGTCAGTCCGATGGCTGCCGTCGCACGGGTCATGCCGATGCAAGCAGCCTCGCTGAAGTGCGCTTGCCGGGATGTCTACTAACGGACTCATACCGGTGCTCTGCTTAGGATCGCCCAAAATGGGGGAATACTGAACAGAGCGTCGCACGGTAATCATCGACATTGACGACACCGAGCCAAGGCGATTCGAATGCTGACGAATGGAAAGGATGGGGAGGAGGGAATTCGTGCCCGCACCTCTTATGCCCTTTTTCCAAACGGCGCCTGAATGGTGGGTACGCCATATGGGTCGTCGAGGCAGGTGTATCATCACCAGGGGCGGTCCTAGCCGTAGCCGTGGCTACGGCGAAGTGTGGAGACCAATGATGTAGTGCGGGGATGATCCCGCTTCGCCTTTGTGTCTTCATGTGCGCAACGGTTGCCGGCGTCGCTGAAGACGAGGATGGTGATGGAGTCGAGGCGCTGCGCACGCCTTCAAATTTGCACAAGCGAGCCCCCTACCTGGCATGCCAAAGATGTTGCGGGAAACCATGGCCACCTATGGGACCAGGAGGCCCCTTGCTGGTTCGGCAGGGGGGGGGGACACATTGCACAAAGAGCAGATGAGCGTGGGGTAGCATAGCAGGTATCAGACAAGCAATATACACAGGTTCGGGCCGCCGCGAGGCTGAAAACCCTACTCCTGCTTTGATGGATTGATGGTGGAAAAGGTGGTGGTGGAGCGTCGTACTCTTGCCCGGTAGGGGTTGCCTTCGGGCAGTAGTGATACGCGCGTATGGAAGCGTAAGTTATCCAACCTTCTAACCCTTTCTACGGTTGCCACAATGGCAAAGTATTCATTATGCACTGATATGATAGCAAACAGTGCTATCATACCTAACTCTACAGGCTGATAGGGCGCATTAAATGCACCACTTGGTGTCACATCACTGGTTGCCCGGCAAGGCTTGTCGGGCAATCTTGCCAGCTCCGCACCTGCTTTCTTGACACGTCGCAGGACGGGTGTCATCTGAGGCAGCCATGTGGAGAATGACTGCCAGTCAGTAACTTTGCGGCTTGACACCACACTGATCGATGACGTGGGTCATGGTGGAGTTGTTGATGAGGTGGTTTTGCCTCCAGGAGCCCTGGCAGGCCATGCCGGGGTGCTTCGATTACTTGCTTCTGGGGGTGGCCTTGTTCCTTGTCGAGCTCGCCTGCACGGCAAAGGAGGCCTTTCTCTTGGCGTTATCCTGCTTCTCTGGCTCGAGCTTGGTCTCATTAATCTGCATGCTGATCCTTCGAATCTCTTGGTTCCTTGTACATCTTGGCCCGATCTTGGCTTGTCCGTGCACGAGTCAGGGGAAAATACATACCCCAGCATATTTTCCCTGACATAACGCGACACTATGATCAGAGACCCGTCGACGAAACTGTGTGAGATGCAACAATCGCAAACGGTGGTGTAAAAAAACCGTCAAAAAAGGTTCAAAACGTATGCGATGGCAAATGCATCAAACATGGTTCAGATTCTTTGCGTGTGTGATGCAGGGCATACGGTTCAGTTCAATTAACTGTTTGCGATGAGGAGAAACAAAAGAAATGGGCAGCCAGATGAATGTGTGTGCAATATACAGCATATAGTTCACTTAGATGAACTGTTTGTGATTAGGCAACACAAAAGAAATGGTCAGCCAGATCAAGGTGTGTTTGATATATGGCATGTGGTTCATTCGGATGAACTGTTTGCTTTGAGCCAAGAGAACAAAAATGGTTCAATATAACAAGATATGTGTGATACGTGGCAAACATGTTTTTAATCGGAAATGTGTGCGAAGACAGATAATAACACAGACGATTGCTGCTAATAAGCCATGTGTGTTGTGGGAAAATGCTTGTTGGTATACAATTGTCAGCGATTGATGAAATCATCACCGACGGGTTCCCCAGTACGGTCCGTGTGCAATGTCATTGCACACAGAACAATAACATATGTACTCATAACTTATAAGGACTTGATTCCATAAACAGATTGAACATCCAAATACATATGTGGCTAGTACACACATGACCTTTGCACACCCCAAAGTACGTTCCAAAATGCCTACACTCAAATAATGTATAAAAAGGCAAAATGAACCGTGAATAATTTCATATTTTTAGGACGACTCTACTATAGTTGCATGTTGCCTCCGTAAAATAAATCAAGGAGGGAAGAGACAGCATATGTCGTTTCGCACACATAGGTGACAAGGTCCCTCTCGGAACCATGAACCTTTTTGAGAGAAGATCCGGTTTGTAAGAAGTTTGTACCAAAACTTGTCCCAAATTGGACTAAGTTTTTACCACAGCCATGCCAAGTTTCATGATTTTGAGGCGAGTTTTGGATCTACAGTAATTTTAAAACCAGGTTTCTCAATATTAACTGTCGAGTCGGCACCGCCCTGGATAGGCTTTTTGCTCGTGGGTCCCAAATGACAAATCCAAATCTGTCACTACCATGCAACTTTTCTTATTAAGAATTACAACCCATTTTTCTGCTACCTAAAAATAAGTTTGTGGGTGCTGGTGGGCTCTAAGAACTTGCAGGTTCTGTAATGAACAAAGATCTCAAGGATCCCGCGAGAGTGATGTTTTTTCCTATGTTGTGAATGCTTATAATATTTATGTCTTCATTAAAGAAATGGCAAGCCATTGGCCCAGTATGAAAGAAAATATGGGTCAAAACTGAGTTGAAAAGGGAAATAATATCTAACTCCAGGTTACAAACAGTACAAAAGCATGAGGATTAATTGCTCATCAGGTTTAGACAAAATCCAGATTGAACAGGACAATGACATCTAACTCAACCAAAGTTTTCCGCAGTCACAATCAAATGGATCGGTCTGATCCATAAAATCAAGATCCCTGGCCAGAAATTCTACTGGTACATGATGACAAGCTATTGTAAATAGAAGCCGAGCACGATCAGATGCCCTTAGGTCCACCTGAAACTTCTTTTTATGTTGTTCAACACTTGCAGCCATAAGAAATTTCTTGTCGAAAAACTTAATCCTCACAGACAATAGTACCCTCGCATTCAACATGAAGAATGTGACAAAGCTAGTGTTTGCATTGTTGGATGCATATCCTTCTAGTGTTACTGTCTTCAAACAAATGTCATGAGATCTGAGAAAATCCTAGTGCTCCTTGAACCATCGATTGGTTATACCTTTTTCTCCATGTGTTTGTGCCTAAATAGAGATGAAGATTGAAAACATTTAATGTCTAAAAAATATTATGTTGAAAGAGTGATAGCTGAATGATTAATTATAGTACATTATATATGGGCTTTCAATGTGCGTGAAATCATCACCTTTATATACAAATTCTCCAGACATGGAAAGCATTGCAGCAAGCCAATAATCGTGTTCAGGTCAAAACACCACATACTGATATGTAACGTCTTGAGAGAATCCACCACCACTGATAGGATGGACAAGCTCTTCATTGAGCATAGAACATAATATTAGTACCAAAAGTGTACTCCAAGATGATACTTAACTTATGCGCACAAATGAAAGAGGCAGATTACAAAAGTTTACATGAATAATATACAGTACCTCAATAGGTGTGGAGCCAAACACCATCTTCAACCATCTAAAGGAATCACAAATTGCACCCAAGGTCTCCAGTGTAGGCGCAGAGACTACAGTTATTTGTGAAGGTACTATACCAGAATCAAGGAGCAACCTTTGAAGTGAAGGGGCATCTTCGATGATGAGATCATGTCCAAAAAAACAAATCCCCATGCTTACAAGGTGGGGCGACTTTGTTTAGAGATAACGGATATGGATTTCCAATGCAAAAACAAGCAGCAAGCGCTCTAGGGCAGGGCAGCTAGAGTGGATGATGCCATGCAGTGCGGCCTCCGACAGATCAACCAACACAAGCGCAAGTTTTTTTAGCAGTGGGAGTCGAAGCATTTGTGCCAGATTGTCTGCTAGATGGCACCGGGCGAAGGTGGCAGTGTGGAGAGAGAGGAGGAAAACGACATGATGGACATCGATGGTGAGGGCACAGATACATCAGTTCGTGGTATGTTACATACATAGTCATGGTAGAACTCAAGCTACTGGAGTTTATCAAATTGACGAGATGTCAGCCAGGCGGCCACCATGCAGGGTATGTCCATTAGGTAGCATGCCGGGATGTAGATGCATTGAATGGAGCCCTGGTGGGAGGAGATAATGGCTCCGGGGAATTCAGAATCATCATCGAGAGATAGCTGATGACAGTCGAGATTAAGAGGCACGGTGTGCCACTGAGATGCAAGGACTTGTGTGCGGCAGCCATCCTTGGTAGGGAGAAGGGAGATGATCTCCCCAAGGATGCCGTCCGGGAGATCGCTGATGTGGTCTTTCGGAGATTCTACTGGTTCCTCAGGTCCAGGGGCGCTTCTGGCCGCACAGCCTGGTCCAAGATCTACATCTGGCGGTGGCGCTGGCCGGAGCCTCATCTGTGTACATACCAATCTCAAAGAAAAAAATGGCATAACATGTAGGACATTCAAAATCAATTCTCAAGATCATTTGGAAAAAAGGCACAAACATATATGTAGGACATTCAAAATCAATTCTCAAGATCTGGCCATGAATTATTAGCACGCAAGCTAACCCTAGTCGGATTATTAACAAAAATCATTTGTAAAGAACAAACAATTAATCACTAACTCTATACGGTTAATGTTCAAACAATTAATCCACTACATGCATCTAATGGATCTTAATGTTAGGACCCCGGTCCTAAGTCACACCGATCTACCATGTAACACATCATATCACTTTGCGGCCTCACGCATAGTATCCCCATGGGTGCCACCTTACCTGGTCTGGGACCGTTTGCGCCTTTTGGCTCACGTATATGATAGTGTCGCTAGCATCCATATGACAGAGAACCCCGGCCAACATGACTAGTCGTAAACCCAAGTTGGCACTAACTTACAGGGACATGCATACATGACCCAGCAACAAACGTGTCGGTCATCAACGTATGAACCCAAGTCGTAGCAAGCTACAAGGACTTAAAGGAACAACGCGTGACATTTCCCCGAACAGACAGACACATTAACGAAGAAGGACACATGCTGGCCAGCCTAAGCGTTCTGGAGCAGTAGCAAGCTACCATGCCTCAGTGGAAGCACTAGGAGACATTTCCTGGTAAGAGAGGCTACCAAGAATAAACAACTAGGTTGTCGGATCCCACACATACCAAGAATTTCAATAACATACACACAATATGCTCGATATGTGCAATACAACATGGCATCACAACAAAACTCTACGACTCAAAGTATTTATTCATTAGACTCCGAGGAGCCAGATAGTACAAACATGGATCTGATGACCCAACATTCAAGTCATATAAGCAATAAGCACATGCGGAAGCTTAACTTGTCTGCGTACAGACAACTACAAATGAAAAAGGCTGGGAAGCCTGACTATCTACAAGACCCTACCGAGGGCACAAGATCGTAGTTGAGGTAACAAGCTATACGTCGAAGTCCATGCGGAACTACTAGTGAGACTGAAGTCTCTCTGCAAAAACATAAATTAAGCAAACGTGAGTACAAATGTACCCAGCAAGACTTACATCAGAACTAGATACATATGCATCAGTATCAACAAAGGGGTGGTGGAGTTGAACTACAGGAAGCCAGCTTTGACTTGGTGGCTATCCTAAACTACGACTGCAAGTAATTCTTTTTGGGGTGGCGCACACGAGTCCACATATTTACCGATCAATACACCACTATGGATCCGCTCCCGTCTCCCTACGAAAACGCCATCCATAGCACTCATGCTTATCTTGCACATTTTAGAGTATCCACTTTCACTTGTCTATGAACTGTATAGGCAACCCAAAGGTCCTTTACCGCGGACGCGGCTATTCGAATAGATGATGTTAACCATGTAGGGTTGTACTTCTTCACACACGCTCTCACCACTTATCGCCATGTACACGTTATGTATCTCGACAACCTTCAAGCGGAAGCCTTGCGAGGGTGTCGGCCACGACCTAACTAACCACACAAGTCCCTAGTCCGGGTTTATCGCCTATTCAGGTTCCATCCCCAGGGAGTCCGGCCGAGGTTTCCACATACGGCCCCGAACGATGTGTGCAGGGTTCCCGAGGCACCAAATGGGCATCCCAGTACACCGTGCCACGTGCCTACTTCATCATAGCCCACCCCTCAAGTCAGCATGGCGCACGGCCTCCAGCATACTTCAAACACCAGAAACTACTTGCAACTCCCGGACAGAGGACATGGGCGGTTAATAGGTCGAGAGGGTCCATTGGTTTCAGGCCCAACGCATGGTAGTAGCTGTTCATGGAACACAAACATAGAACTCAGTTCCTGAGGACGATTTCAATGAGACAACCCAACATGTACTCCTACATGGCCTCTCACTGCTACCTTTACCAAATCGTGTTAACAAACTTAGCTCACACACAGTAGGACATGTTCATCACCATTCCAATTCATCCTCGATGAATCGGGCCTGACTCAACTCTAAGCAGTAGCAGGCATGACAAACAAGCATGAATGAGTAGGCACGTGAGGGCTCAAACAACTCCTACTCATGCTAGTGGGTTTCATCTATTTATTGTGGCAAAGATAGGTCATGCAGAGGAAAAGGGTTCAACTACCGCAACATGTAAAAGATGAATCGTTGTTGTCCTAATGTAGTAAAAGAGATCAGGAGCAAGAGAGTGGGCTTATATCGGAATGAACAAGGGGGTTTTGCTTTCCTGGCACTTCTGAAGATAGTATAGTTCTTCATCGGTGTCATCGATTTCATCGTCGAAACATACGTCTACCGAGGGGGAACAACCACTGGCAACACAGAAAGAACACAATCAATGCAATGCGTAATATGATGCATGATCATGACATGGCAAAATGAGTGTGTTTGAGCTAATGCAACTAGCAACAATTTAAATGAAGTTGGTTTGAACCCAAGGTTTAAATTTGAACTCCATATGTGAAATTCAAATGCCATTTATTTGTTTGGTCCAATTCAGCAACTTTAAGTTGCTCCAAAATGCATGAAAATTGTACATATGGAAAGATTGGATTTTTCTGATTATTTTTCATATATAAATCTTTTCATTTGGAGTTACAAATTATTTTTTATGATTTTCTGAAGTGTTAGCTATTTTCTGAAATTTCCTGGATTGTTTTAAATCTAAAAATTGTTAACCACGTCAGCATGACGGCAGCATGACATCATCAGGTCCACAACGACAGTCCAGGTCAAACCTTACGGCCGAGACCCACACGTCAGTGTCTCAGGGCTAGTTTGGGTGGATGACAGGTAGGACCGGTCAACGCTGACATGGCCAAAGTCAAAGCTGGCACGTGGGGTCCGCAAGATTAGCACTAATCGAAACAGGAAATTTAGGCTAACCTAATTAGGCTCAGGGACCCACATATCACCAACACAGGGCACTAACTAAACATGATTAGCACCTAAGCTAATGGTTCCACGTCAGCTGCCGGTGTTTAACCGCCGGCGACCACAGACCGCGGCGGTGCCCACGTCGGGTTTGCTCTACGGGCCACAGTTCGACAGGCGGAAGGGCGCATTTGAAAGAGGGGAGTGAGACGCATCCGCGCGTGGCCGTGGTTCGAGCGGAGGTGGATGGAGTCAACGACAGCAACCAAAATAGTGGCGGCCAAAGTTCAGCCTCGAGTGGGATGTGGCTACAAAGCACGGGGAGCCCAACTGAGGGGGTCTACGGCTTCCTTGTGTCACCAAGAGCATGGTGGTGTGCTCGGTTTCGGCGGAGGCGAACCAAAACGACGACGGCGACATGGCTGGTGGTGATGTGCTCACGGGCTCGGCTGTAAAGTTAGTTAGGGCGCGCAAACGGAAGGGAGAAGAGAGGGGGAAGATTCCGGTCCTCACAGTGAACTCGTAGAGCAGGCCAGTAGGCCCGAGGAGGCGTTGGAGTGAGCGGGGCCACGAGAGCGATCTCGGCGGCCCGAGGTTGAAGAAGGGCTCGGGGTCGTCTCTTGGGGGCGTTCGGCATCGTGTGCATCGACGGAGAGGGTGAGGCAGACGAGGCGGCGCTTCTGGACACAGACGGAGGGCGAGGAGGTGGTTCTAGTCGCGGCAACTGCGAGCGGCAGCGACGGCTGCATCCCGCTGTGGCGGTGCAGAGGCGAGGGAGAGAGCAGAGAGGCAGGGGAGTGGGCGAGGGGGTGCTGGCCATCTCCCAGGCGCGAGAGAACGACGTAGGGAGACTAGGCAGGCAGGGAGGAGGTGGAGGCCTCGAGCGCGCTAGCGTCGACACGCCTCTGCCTACTGGTAGAGGTTGAAGACACCCGCTTCGCCCTAGTGGGCTGGGCCTCAGATACAGTGCTGGGCCAGCTGGGCTGCCAGGTAAGTTGTACAGGTAACCTCTCTCTCTCCTTTTATTTCTGTTTTCTATTTTGTTTCTCTGTTTTGAATTTGGTTTGGTAACCAAACGTTTTTTGTAGCTTCTGAGATTTATTGTAGATGCAATATGGATTATTCCAAAGCTCCACAAAATGTTTCAGAATCATTGGAGCAATAAACATAATTATAGGATTTGTTTGCTCCAACTCAAATACAATATGAGTTAATTCAAAACTCCAAAAATGTCCTAGAAATATATTCATCATTTTTGGTAGAGGTTTCTACCTCAACCAACAATAATGAACTTATCTTGAGGCACTGTGGGTTCATTGAAATGTTTTTAAGTTGAACCTAGTTGAGTTCTTTTGGTGTTAGGGATTGAACAATCCCCATTTCAACTTTCAAAGAAATTTAGACATGATGCATGGGTGCTTGTGCAACTATTTGCAATCAACTTCTAGGGTTGTGACACATAATTACTCTGATTAATTGGACTGAGAGAAAATAACCATAGGATTTGTATTCCAGAAAAATTATAGAGGGGCGGGGTGGGGGTGATTAACCAGAGAAAACACATGATATGTTTGTCGCACAGATGGGTATATAGATGACTAACCGGTTTTTCGTCGAAGTCGCAATCATTGCCGGAGTTGCTGTTGACCTCCGGCTCCGGCCAGGGGGGGGGGGGGGTACGCGGCGCCGACGAAGTCTAGGTCATGCTGCTGCCCGCGCGAGACCTCATCGGCGATGACGGAAACTTCTGTGCCCAGCTTCACGCGTTGCGCGGGTGCTTCACCAGCCCCGGCGTCGCCACTCCCTCCATTGGTGCACTTCGGCGACATCGTCACACACTCCAGAGTCCAGACGCTGGTGACCACTGTGGACCTAGGGTGCGGCCGCCTATTATGGCCGACGTCTCGGGCACGCAATTAATACATACCAGTGGGAGCGAGGCAGGCTACGGTCAAAAGCTGTCGCACCTCCCAGTGAGCTTGCGCGGCGGACTTCTGCCATTCCTACCATCATTTTACACAGCTACTCGCATGCCTCCCCATCAATACGCACACCTGCATGCATGCCTCCCAGTATACTTGCACGACCGACTGCTCGCATGCGTCCCGCAAACTCACGCCTGCTCGGACGGCACACGGGGCGTATGGCAGCACGTATAGTTTTTGGTTTATTTTCTTCTGCTTTACTGCTTAACTGAAGAATGGCACAGTTAAACGGCTCATATCGTATTCAATCTGAACCGTTTGTGTTGAAGAGATGCACAAATCCTGCATTGAACAGCTCGCACGCTTCCCAGTGAGCCTGCGCTTGCACGCCTCCCGTTCAGTCAAGCAGCTGTCCGCACGGCACCTCCTATAGCCATTAAAACCAAGATATGTGGTGTCATGTAAATGGTTAACAGAACTCACATGGTTTGAATTATACAAACGTTTGAGACATTAAAGTGGCAGCTATTTTTTCAAAATGCATTTGTTGGCTATTATTTAGTGCGCCTTCTCTCAAAATGGACACGAAAAATGCCACAACATGTCGGGTGCCATTCCACGATAGCATGCGAAGTTTCATGAATTTCGGACGAGTTTTGGATTTACTACAATTTAAAAACACAGTATCTCAACATTTTGCCGGCAATCAATAGTGTACTGGTGTTTGAAATTCATTCTCATTTCTTGCATGGGACCTAAGCATGCACCCAAGGACACAGATTTGAGTTTTCAACCAATTTATATGTACTGGAGCATGTGCATGTATTTCAAATTTGAATTATGCACATAAAATGCCTAGAAAACCGATTTAATGTATAAAAATGTCCAAACAAACGCCAAAAAATTCCAAAACTTAACACAACACTCTTGTTGTTCTATGTTGACACTAGAAATTTTTTGAAAGCAATAAGAGGCAAGAGATATCGTTTCGTCCCCAAAGGTGTCATGTTCCCTACCGAAAACCATCATGCTTGTTGTGAGAAGCTCCAGTTTATGAGAAGCATATACCCAAACCTGCCCCAAATGGGACAAAATTTGTACCACGGCAAGTTGATGCCACTTAATGTATAAAAATGTCCAAATGAACCCCAAAAATTTCCATAATTTAACACAACAATCATGTTGCTCAATGTTGACAAAGTTTTGGAAGCAATAAGAGGCAGCAGATATCATTTCATCCCCAAAGGTGGGACGTTGCCTACCAAAACCACCAGGCTTGTTGTGAGAAGCTCTGGTTTGTGAGAAACTTACACCCAAACCAGCCCCAAATGGGATAAAAAAGTTACCATGGCACGTTGATGCGGCTCCATGATAGCATACCAAGTTTCATGAATTTCAGACGAGTTTTGGATGTACTAGAATTTAAAACCAGGTATCTCAATGTTTACGGCCGAGTGACAGTGGCAGGGTGTTTAACATTCATTCCTATTTATTACAAGGGACCTAAGCATGCAACCAAGGATGCAGATTTGAATTTTTAACCAATTTATATGCATTAGAGCATGTGCATGTTTTCGGAGAGCCATAGTGCGACGGTGTTCGAAATTCATCCCCATTTCTTGCATGGGACATAAGCACAAACCCATGGACACATATATGATTTGACAACCCATGTTGGTGCACCGGAGCATGTGCTTGTGCTTTAATTTTGAATTGAGCACCTAAAATGGCTAGAAAACCAATTTTATGTATAAAATTTCCAAACGAACCCTAAATAATTCCAATTTTTTTACGACACACATATAGTTGCATGTTCACTGCAGATAAAAGGTCTAGCAATTCAAACACCATCCATTTCCATTGTGACCCCATTATGTAATCAAATCAAGAAGAAAAATCAAGTAGATCCCACACAGTTTATTATAACCAACCGTGTGAGATGCAACACAAAATATCTTGGAGCATCGTCGGAGTATAGTACGCATACGGCTTACGCGAGAAGGTGCGACGGCTACAGTCCACAACCCGCTCTGAATAAGGGACCATGTCTGATGACACTTTGCGCGCCTGTTTTTTGCTGAAGCGATTCCAAATTTTCGGCTTCCGTGGAAATATCTACCCCGCCCCCTCCCACTTACCAAAAGCCACATTTACCCTGTTTCCGCCTTCTTTTCCAAGTTGAAAGTTTCACTCCTTACTTGCAGTGCCGCCTCGTCACCGGCGACCCTCCTTCACGCTGCTCGGCCTCGCCTATCCAGGCAAGTAATCCACACCCGACCCCCATCCTCCTCCTTCCACATCCCGCATGCCTCGACCGTTGACGCGACACCTTCCACCCAAATCACTGACCCCTCCACCAAATAAGCGCCGCCCTAAGCCATGGTGCATGCAGTATAGCTAGGATCTCAAGGAGCGTTTAGTAGCGGAGAAGCAAATCGCGGCCGCACGCGCGGATGAGTCGCGATGGCTGCCATTCGTGCCGACCCCCAGGTTTGGAGGAGCACCTCACCGTCGAGGCCACTGTCGATGCCTCGCGCGCTGACCTCGCGATGCGGTTGGCTGCTTTAAATGATAGTTCGTGGCGTTTTCTCGAGGCTACCCTCGGTGCCTTCGACGAAGACTACAAGGTGTTTTCTGAGTGTGCACGTGCTTACCTCATCTCGAGAGCCAGCTGGTTGGTGCCCAGAGTGACTTAGGCAACTCACCACTACAACGAGGGCACCCACGATGCGGAGGCCTCACCCTCTCCAATGTCCAAGGACCAATCATCATCGATATCCCCAACAATGAGGAGTAGCTTGTCTTATTAGCTCACTATAAGGACCCATGTTCAGTTTGCTAGCTACTGCCTTTCCTTAACAAATTCTAGTGAATTGTGCTATCTACTTTTACCATGCAATCTCTGCTCTAGTGTATATGTTCTATATGTCATGCAATGTGGTGTCCAGTTAACTATTTGGTTCAATACAACAAATGTGTTGTTCAATTCTTCAGGGTGCAATTTTCCAAGTTTTTAAGCATTCTTAGTTTGGTTAACTGTCTGATCTTCTATTAGGAGTATGTTATATTGTGCAATGTGGTGCTCAGTTAACATTTGGTTCATTTGTTCTGGTGTCTAGTTAACTGTTTGGTTCAATTCTGCAATGTGATGTTCAATTGTTGTGGGTGCATTCTGTTATTGTATACCATGTGAGAAATAAATCAAATCTGGCTATACTAAATACATGAGAAACAAATACAATTGCTATATTTCCAAGTTGTTAAGTATGCTCGGTTTGTTTAACTCTCTGATCTTCTATTAGGTGTATGTTATATTGTGCAATGTGGTGCTCAGTTAACATTTGGTTCATTTGTTGTGGTGTTTAGTTAACTGCTTGGTTCAAATTCTGCAATGTGATGTTCAATTGTTATGGCTGCATTCTGTTATTGTATACCATGTGAGAAATAAATTGAATTTGGCTGTACTAAATATATGAGCAACAAATACAAATGCCATATTTTCAAGTTGTTAAGCATGCTTGGTTTGGTTAACTGTCTGATCTTCTATTAGGAGTATGTTATATTGTGCAATGTGGTGCCCAGTTAACGTTTGGTTCATTTGTTGTGGTGTTTAGTTAACTGCTTGGTTCAATTCTGCAATGCAATGTCCAATTGTTGTGGTAGAATTTTGTATTGTTGTGCATGTGAGGGATAAGTCGAATTTGGCTGCACTTAAGACATGAGAAACATATACAAGTGCTATATTTCCTAGTTCTTAATCATGCTTTGGATAAATGGGTTTTCCATGTGGCTTGAATTAATCTGATGAATCTGCAATGTGCGTGTTTTTCATTAACATATTATACTGATAGCATGTGAACCCTTACTTAACCTGATGACTAACTACCTTATATGTGTTGCAGGTAAATAATGGGAAGCACTAAGGTTTACAGTCGAGGTTAGCACGTGCATGGTCCGTTGTCTAATAGAACATTATTGTGCAATTGCAGGAACCATTCTAATATTTAGGTTTTTAACAATTTGGTCTTGCACATGTAGGTCCCTGCTAGAGGTTTTGACCCACTGTTCGACCCTTTTTGCATATGGGGAAATGAGTTGTCCATGAATATCAATTAAGTCAAGAAACTCAGAAAGATTGTTAGGATAAAGAAATTAGCGGCAAAAAATGACAAAATATTTCTCTGCACAATGAAGAAGACATCAGTTCACTACAAGATGGTACTAACTATTATACCTTGCCTTTTTTATTACTTTGCCCCATTTACAATATAGGAAGATATTTATGCACATCCTTGTTTTCAGGCCTTTACAAAGCAGTTCACTAATGATTACCTCTCAAACCACCTCTATGGTCATGAGGCGAGGAAAGTTTTCATACAACACCCATGGTTTTATATTGTAGTGTTGCTAAAGAGGACAAATGATGGATGGTCAATCATCCACAGGCACTGGCCTAAAGTTGCAAAGACCTTCAACATGAATGAAGGCTCAATATTCGCCTACCGCTTCAGCAATTTTCCAGATGAGATGCATATGTCTATGCACCGTCTATGATGCTAATTCTGAAAGGTTCTAGATGTTGCATGTGAAACTTGGTGCTAGTGCAGCTATGTAATGGGGGTAGCTGAGTGCTGAAGCTATATCATGTTGTCTCGAATGTGTTTCAATTATTAAATCCTGATTCCTTAATATGGAAATGAAATATATTATGTGCTTAATATGAATGTCAATTAGATTAATAAATGTATTATTAATAATAGGGCAATTAGCCTGATAATTGGGTTTTCCTATTGCAAACGGTTATTGAGAAAACAACATGGGCGATGACCTCAGGC